>NC_056732.1:1033280472-1033580472 GCF_019279795.1 Protopterus annectens | reverse complement strand
CTGCAGCCCCTCTAATTCTATCTTTGACCTCTTCATTCAGACTACCCTTCTCCTCAACTACCCCTCTCAGATACTTGAAGCTGTTTGCCTGTTCTGCTATCTTCCCTTCTATCTCTATTTTCAGCTTCTTCTGATTTCATCAGTTTGCTGCCATTAAAAAAGTCTTCTCTGTGCTTAGTTTAATTCCGTGTGTCTTCAGATTTGCATTCAATTCTCCTATCCTTTGCTGAAGTTCTAGCTCAGAGTCTGCCTGTACTGCCACACCATCTTCATACAGCAGCTTTGTTGATCTGTCCCCTCCAACCTGTTTGCTAATGTAGTCCTTCAGCAGTATGCACAGCAGTGGGCTTAGAGCTGAACCCTGATGTACACCCACTCCCACTGGGAACCCCTCTGTGAGGCCGAACACTGTTCGTACTTGAGTCATTGGGTCCTTTTACACAGCCTGCACTAATTCTACTAATGTTTCTGGGACTATAAACCACTGCAGTACTGCCCAGATCAGCTTTCGTGGGACATTGTCATATTCCTTCTCCAGTCTAGGAATGCCCAGTTGGACTCTCTCCTCATCTCTAGCTTCTTCTCAAGTATCTGTCTTAATGCAAACATTGGGTCAATTGTGCTGCATCCTGATCTGAATCCAAACTGCTCATCTCCCATCTTACATTCTACTACTCTGCGTATTCGTTTATCAATCACCCTCTCCAGAACTTTCATGCAATGCGATAGGAGTTTGATGCCTCTGTACTGCCCACAGTTGTGGATGTCCCCTTTGTTCTTGTACACTGGCATGAGTATGCTTATTCTCCAGTCATCTGGGATACGCCTTTCTCTCCACACTGCTATTATTACCCTCAGGAGCCATTTCTCCCCTATCTTACCCAACATCTTTATATCTGCTGTAACCTCATCTGAGCCTGTTGCTTTCCCTGACTTCATCTTCCTTGGTGCTGTTCTTACTTCTTCTAGGGTGGGCTCCTCTTCTTCTCTCATTGTAGGCTGTTTCTGGGGTAGTACAGCTTCTGTGGTGTTTTCTTCATTCAGAAGCTGCTGGAAATACTCCTTCCATCTGCCATTGATGTCCTCTGGGCTGGTGAACAGGTTGTTGCTGTTTTTTTGTCTAGTCCTTCTAGCATGTCGAGGGATCAGTTGCTAGTGTCCTCTCCTGCTCAGCTGGTGAACCTGGGAATATTGAGGCAATGTTACAATTGCCTCATGTACACAGACAACCCTCTCCTCCTCCCACAAAACACAAATACATGCGAGAGATGCAACTATACGGCCAAAATGGAGGCTGAGCTCTCTCAACATAGGACTGGCAAGACCAGTCAGGAGGAGAAGGTTACCACACACACTATAGACCCAGTCTCACATAGTACCATCACAACCTCAAATCATACACATAAACACACAAAGACATACTCGGCTCTGATCAAAATCTACCAAAACAGCAGAGGCCACCAAAGCAGACACCCAAACAACCACCACCTCAGAACACAACACCTGCAACACATAGACCTCACAGTCAGAGTGTCAAACAGTCACAGCCCTTAAGGCCAAACACAATGCCAGACACACTAGTCATTGGTGACTCCATAGTCAGACACACTGACGTCCCGCTCACCAGACTGAGTAAGGAGAAGGTCACAGTAAGCTGCCTGTCGGGCGCTAGAATCCGCCACATAACGCAAGCACTCAGGTCTCTCAACAGCAGGTACAAATACGACTCAGTCATTGTCCACGCTGGTGTAAACGACCTGAGACGTACCTCCTTGGACTACATGAAAAGAGACATTGAGGAGCTCTCTGATTATGTAGCCCAGGCAGGTATGACCCTGACCTTGAGCAGTATCCTACCTTCACCAAGAATGATGCCACAATACAGAGATAAGATGATCAGCTTTAACAATTGGCTTAAACTCTGGTGTCATTCAAAGGGGATCCAATGTCTGTCTGCCTGGGATGACATGCTGGACAAGCCACGCTGCTTCACAAGGGACGGCTTGCACCTGTCACCCCTGGGATTCCGGATATTGGCAAAGGCTCTTGCCACCCCCATAGTGCCTTTTTTAGGCAAGGCTCAAATTCTAAACCTACCACCCTAGAACACAAAAAGGAAAAAACTAAGGGTAATGCTGCTCAATGCCAGAAGTCTAAATCTCAAAATGCACGCACTCGAGGCCCTTCTCAGTATGGAGAACATCGATGTCTGTGCAGTGACAGAAACCTGGTTCAAGGCTCCTGAGAGCACCCCAGCACTATCAGGTTTTACCTCTTATCATGCGTTCCGGCCCCAAAATCTGGACAATACCAAGAAAGGAGAGGGGGTATCCATATTCATCAAGGACACCCACACCTCAAGACTGGTGGCAACACACGATGCATCGGAGACCATCCAGGTGCAATTAACCATAGGCAAGACTGCTCTGCAAATTGTAGCATGTTACAGGCCACCCTCACAAACTCAGGAACCTCAGATGGCCTTCCTGAAAACACTACAGGGGATAAATGTATCACCAAACACCATCATACTAGGTGACTTCAATTACCCTAATATAGACTGGGAACACTACTCAAGCCCAAACACCCTAGCCCAAAAGTTCCTGGAATTTATAAACTCAAATGCCATGGAACAACTAGTCACCATCCCCACAAGAGGAGAAAACATACTTGATCTCATCATCACGAACATGGGAGCACAATGTTCAACACTGGAAGTATACCCCTCACTGGTGAGATCAGATCACAAACTAATCTCGCTGGAGGTCCTCATCCCACCCCCACCTGAAATAAAAAAGACCACAGTAAAAAACTTCTTGAAAGCCGACTTCACACTTCTAAAGACTAGTGTGGTCTCCTTTAAGGCCCCCGAGCCGGCGGAAAACAGTACTCAAGCCGCTGAATCACTTACAAATGCCTTCTACCAGCACCTGCAGGACTGCATGGATAAGGCAATCCCAAGCAAAACAAAGACTCTTTGTACCAAAGGCAAGCGTCCAGTCTGGTGGACCCCAGCCATAAACAAACTCTACAACAAAAGGAGGAAGCTACTACAAGATAGAGCAAAATCCTTAAAAGGTAAGACACCCTTGATCACTATAAGTAATAAACTAAGAGCTCTCATAAAATCATCCAAAGCAAATTTTGAGAGAAAAATAGCTAAAGACTCAAAAGACAATCATAAGGCCTTCTTTAGCTATGTTAGAAACCTGGGAGGAAACTCCCAGATATGCTCAGAACTAGTTCAAAATGATGTGAAGATTACTGATCCTACAGACATTGCCAACATACTGGCTGACAGGTTCAGTGCAAACTTCTCCCCCCCCCCAAAAGGAGGGATATCTATACCAAGGGATTGCAGCCCGCCAAACATCTCCAACGCCCAAGTGAGAACTGCTCTCTCCAAAGCAAAAAACACAGCATCCATGGGACCTGATGGTGTCCCCGGCTGTGTGCTCCATGAACTCAACGAGGAATTAAACCCACAGCTAGGACAGCTGTTTAATCATAGTCTTACCTCTGGATACATACCCAGGGAGTGGTGCACTGCAACTGTGGTCCCACTTCACAAAGGCGGTGCCTCCACCGACCCTGGAAATTACCGGCCCATTAGCTTGACAAGCCTTATCTGCAAAGCCATGGAGAGGATCATAATGGACCTCATAAATAAAGACATAGGAAATTTGCAGACTTTGGATCCATCCCAGTTTGGCTTTGTCAAAGGCAGATCATGCCTTCTAAACTTGGTTGACTTTTTCGAAACAGTCACCAAAGCCATTGATGAGGGAAAGGCAGTCCATACAGCCTACCTCGATCTGGCGAAGGCCTTTGATACAATACCCCACTCGGGTATCATTGAAAAACTCATCAGCTTAAATGTTAACCCATACATCACAAGATGGGTTGCAAACTGGCTGAGTGACAGAACCCACAGGGTCAGAGTTGCTGGCGCCATGTCAGACTCAAAGCCTGTCACAAGTGGTGTACCACAGGGCTCAGTCCTGGGCCCACTCTTGTTTGGCATCTACTTTTCCAAGTACAAGCAAACACAGGAGGGTTATGGCTGACAAAGTTTGCAGATGACTGCAAACTGGGCCATAGTAGAAAACACATCTGACACAGATATCCTTCAGAAGGGTCTCACAGAAATGGATAACTGGTGCCAGAGCCATGGCCTAAAGTTAAATGCCAAAATGCATAGTCATACCCTTCGGGAAAAACAAGGTTACCCCTAGCTACCAAATAGGTGGCAATCCACTGAGCACAGAAGAAGTCATCAGGGACCTGGGGACCCAGGTTGATAGTAGTCTGTCATTCGACACCCATGTAGCTAAAGTAGTTAGGAAGACCTTCTACATTGCCCACCTTATCATGAAGGGATTCTCATCTAGATCAAGGGAGGTCATAGTCTCCCTATACTCATCACTCATCAGACCAATGATTGAGTACAATGCCCCATTCGGAATGTATCTGACCCGACACTTGCAGCAGCTGGAGAGGCCACAAAAGTTCCTCACCAAAAGGATAAAGGGTCTCAAACATCTGTCCTATGCTGCCCGACTGAAAGAACTCCAGCTCTATTCAGTCGCCACGCTTGCTCAGAGGTGACCTTTGCCTAACATACAAGGCCATGTCAAACCCAGATTTGATGAATATGCTTCACCTCAAAAATCTAGATCCATCAGAGCCACAAGGGCGAGACTTAAACCTCGACACGGCTATTAATAGGACGTGCTGGAGGGATAGATTCATCACCCAAAGACTCCCTATGCTGTGGAATAAAATCCCGGTATATGTGAGGCAGAGCACCTCGCTGGCCTTGTTCAAGAGAAATCTTGACCAATGGATGGGAGATCGCAGATATACCCCAGGGATTACCTCAGTGTCACTGCTCAACAGAGGCACAGCAAAATAATGGGTATAGTTCCCCATACTAAAAGGGTGGCGTAAGCCACAAAACTATGGGCTAGGCTTGTAAATGCCCTCGGGCAGATAGCCTAGTATGAACCTATGAACCTATGAACCTATCCTTTATGAATGGTGTCTGACTATCTTCTTTATCTTTCTTTCTTTGCCTTGCAACATAATATAGTTTCTTTGTGCCCTTTACTGAGTCACTTTCCAGAAATTGGTACAATGCCTCTGATGCCCTATTGTTTGCTATTGCAACTTATTTCTTAGCTTCTTTGTTAGCTAACCAGTAGTCCTTCCTAGCCTGGTCAGTCTTTTCTGTCTCCCACTTCTTCCTGAACCCATTTTTTCTTCTGATGGCTTCCTGGACTTCTGCATTCCACCAACAGCTTTCCTTATGTACCTTATTTCCATACCTGGCTCGGCCACATATTTTTTCTGTAGTCCTAACACATGCTGTTTTTAGGTGCTGCCATTCTTGTTCAACTCCACCTACTTCCTCCTCTTCTTGGGGTGCTAGAGCCTTGATTAATTCCCTGAACTGTTGTACTTTCTCTCCTGTCAACTTCCAGGTCTTCAGCCTGGTCTTTGTTGACCTGAGAGCCTTCTCTGACCACTGCTTGCAGCTGATTGTGGCAACTAGTGGTTTACGTTGTGGGCCGACTGTTTCACTGGGGATGACTTTGCAATCATGGATTCTACCCTGGTGCCTTTTCCTTACTAGGACAAAGTCTATCTGATTTGCATGTTGACTACTCTTGTATATGGTCTTGTGACTGTCTTTCTTTCTGAGCCATGTGTTGGCTACTATCAAGCCATTTGCCAGACAGAAGTCTAGAATGGCTTCTCCTTCTTTATTCTAATTGCCCAACCTATGTTGGCCCAGGCAGTCTTCATAGCCTGTTCTGTCTGTCCCAATATGTGCATTCAAGTCACCCATTATCAACACCAGTTCATGTTGCCCTGCTTTATGTAGTAGGTCCTGCAACTGCTGTCTGAATGCACTCTTTTCCTCACTATCACAACCCTGCTATGGGGCATAGGCTGAGATTATGAATACTGCCCTATCATTACACTGGAGTCTGACTGCCAGAGTCTGTCATTAATTCTGATGATATCCCTCACTGCCTTCTGAAGCTTCTCTCTCACCACAATTCCTACACTATTTCTGTCCCCCTCCTGAATAGTAGAGTCTGGATCCCAAGCCAAGTGACTTTGCTGCACTGCCCTTCCATCTCATCCCTTGGATACATAGGATGTCCAGCCTCCTCCATATCATCATGTCATCCACTTCCATGCTGCGTCCTGTCAGTGAACCTATATTAAGCATAGCAATTCTCAGTTCATGTTTGGCATGTTGGTTGGTTTTACATCCAGCTTTCACTCAACAGAGCCATCCCAGGTAACCCAGGCTGGGCAAATTGACACCGGCCAGCCAGTAGCTTACTGACCCAGGGCTGCTGGGCTTTATGGCAGGCACACACTGGCCAATTGGGGCACATATACCCCTCCTACCAGTAGCACTGGTTCCTGGCATGGGTCAGAGTAGGCCGGGTCCTCAACCCACTTATCACCGGTAACTACCCATGCCTATTTTTGGCGACATTAGTCAACATGACTGAATCACCTAGAGCCATATTTTACACCGAGTGCCTAGCCCTGCCACGGCACGCAGTTTGTGATCCATGTTCTCCTATCTTGAGGATACTGCACACCGCAGTAGATGCCCAGAGGGGTTGGTCTATACAACTTTTCCCCCTATAGAGCACCATGTAGAGTCTGTGCTGCTGCCCACAGCTCCATTCATTGATGAGTTTGAGATGGAAACACTCAGCATGTTTTTCGGACATGGGAGAAACCCCACAGAGACACAGGGAGAACGTGCAAACTCCAAACAGGCATTGGTTGCAGGTCAGGATTGAACCTTGCACCTTGCGCATGGGAGGTGAAGACCTTTACCATTATGCCAACTAAAACCTAAGTTAATCAATACAAAAAAAGCAGTCCCAAAAATATTTAAATAGAAAAGCAGACAAAGCCTATATGGGATATGGAAAATTTCACAATGCAGAAAATAAGATCACAAAGATGGACATAGAACAGAAGATTAGTAAAGTAGAAATAAAAAAAATAGAAGCTGAATTTATGGACTACTTGCAAAGTGAAGGATGTAATGTAGAAAGTCTAACAGAGGTTATACCACAGCATGATGGAACAATGAGTCCCCCAAGTAAGGAGAAAGAGGAGGAGACATCCGAAGAAGAAATGTGGATATGGGAAATAAAAAAGAAATTTAATATGATGCAATATTTATGCAAAAGAGAAAGCTCTCTATAGAAAGGAAAATTGTTACTAAAAACTGGAAATCCCAATCTACTCCTGCCTTTAAAGTTGTATTTATTCATCTTGTGAAATACATTTGTAAAAATGAGATTGTTACTATAAAAGCAAGGACTAACAGCATAACTCATCATTTAATTGGTTGGACAAAATTGTCTAATCTGTTAGAGAAATATTACCTGTTCTCCTATGTATATTGTTTTTTTTTTATTGTTATGGACATTGTATATGGTTTATTTGTTTTTTCTTGTTACTCTACTGTTAAGCTATTGTGCTATAAAATGAATAAAAACATTTTGAAAAAAAGTAGCTTAATCATTGGCATAATGGTTAAGGTGTTTACTTCATAGGTAAGAGGTACATGGTTTGATCTTTATCAAGGAAAATTAGGTAGGCTTAAAATGGCCCACAATGGCAGCTTACCAATAATTGTTATTGTGCTTTCTTTGGCCGTAAATATACTAAAAAATTAAAATGATACAAAGAATATTAGCAGGGACCAGAGCAAGGATGACATGCAAATTCAGGAAGCATTCCATATTTCCCCTGTACTCTTCCATCATCAGGCCAATAACAGAGTGCAGTGCTCCCTTTGGTATGTTCCTTTCCAAACACCTACAGCAATTGGAGGGACCACAAAGGTTCCTTTCAAAGAAAATTCAGGGTCTTCAAGATCTGTCTTATGTTGACAGATTGAAATAATTGTCACTTTACTTTGTGTCATCCAGACTGCTCAGAGGTGACCTGTGCCTTGCATATAGAGCAATCTCTGACCCAGCTTTAATGGAAATGCTGCACATTCACAAGTCAAATGGCACATGGGTCACTTGCTCAAAGGACCTTAATCTGGTATATGACATCAACAGAACTTGCTGGAGAGACAGATTTGTTTCACAGAGGTTGCCCCACTTTTGGAAAAAACTTTCTATTCATGTTAAACAAAGCCCCTTGTTGGCCCTATTTAAGCATAATTTAGATGATTGGATAGGTAACCAGAAATTCACCTGGGAGTTCCATCTGTGTCCCTCTTGGGTAGGGGCAATAGGTGCTGATTTTAGTGTCTGCTTGAACCAGGCACCTTTGAGAACATGGGTTGAACTTGCCTAGGTATGTAAGGCCCTGGGGCCGTTAGCCTAGTAACCTCCTATGATCCTGTTATCCTATGATCCTATAACCACATTGATTAAACACAGGTCCAAAATAAATCACATGACACAACGGAAGAAATGAAAAATAAACTCATTTTACAATTTTCATAAATTTCTAACTAAATTGTATCTCAGAGACACAAGCAACAATGGCATAAATTATTTAAAAATCTCCTTGACTTTTAAATGTACCAGCCATTTTAGAAGAGTACTGTGTGAAATTCCATGAAGTTATAATAAACATTTCTTCTTGTTGCTCAAAGCTTCTTCTCTTATAATCTGTCATAAAATTCTACCCAGAGTTACCCAGTGCTCAAGCACCAAATGACACAGCCATTTTAGAACAAAGTTGAATAATATCATTGTATCATTTGGTATTAATTGTTCACTATAAACAAAGACATATGACACAAGCTTGGGTGTTCCCAGTTTCATCAGCATTATTTAAGACAATAAATGTGCAGAAGTGAGTTACACACTAATACTCTGAAAATTACTAAGGTGCTGTGCCATTTATTTAAATAAACATCTATCATTTTCAAAAGTAAATTAATTAATCTTTTTATATGGGGTAGAACACTATTAATACATATTTTACATATACATTTGTCCTATTAATTTTATTGTCAGGCATCACTTTACATAGTTAATACTTTTAATGGTATTTCATCATCATAGCACAATATGTGCTTTATTAGAATATTACCGTAACATTTTAGTCCTTTATTTGACTCAGGAGCTCTCCAGGGATCTAGATGACATCTCCAACAATTTTTCATACCTTGAATATTGTGAAGATAACAGTTCTTCTTTAGCTTCAGTTAATGTGTTTGTAGATGGAGATTCATTTACAGTTTCTCTGAACAATTAATCATGATGCTGTAATCTTGCTACATGCTCAACTAGTGACTCTTGGAATACCTCTTTTGATAGTTATCTGTTCCATTCTTTTTCAGTTTTTCTTGATGCTTCAGCAAATTCTGAAGTATCATCAACTTGTAGTTGTAGTAGCTGAGGCATATTAATTTCAAGCAAATGTCTTATGTTTCGATTGAACAGCTGTTCCCCTATGATTTGAACAAAAAAATTACCTCAGATGATCACTTTTTACTACATCTGTTTCTGGGTACTTTTCATCAGAGCTCTGCTGAGTTCTCACTTCATCCCCTTCCTCTAAAGAAGAATAGTTGTCATAGTAAAAATTCTGTCTTAAGTGGTTTTGTTTCAGTCTGTCTTGTACCTGATATAGACTCGGGCATCAACTATAATGCAGATAAAGGAAACCTTCATTTTAATCTATGGCTCATGAGTAGCTGAGTATGTTGTTTCTCAGTCTATTCAGAAAATGTATGATCTTACAGCCATGCCTGTCTTTGGTCTCACTTCATACTAGCAAATTATCAATTATATTCAAAACACTGACTACAGATAAGACAGTTGTATTAACAGCAAGTGGGTGAATTCAGAAGAAACTGAGAATTGAGATAGAAGGGAAAATAGTGGAATGGGTTAACAGCTTCGGGTATCTAGGAGGGGTGGTTGGAGATAAGGGATGTCTGAATGAGGAGGTCAAAGCTAGAACCATAAGGGCTGCAGCTAACTGGCACAGAGTGTCAGGGGTAAGGTATGACAGAAGAATGCCAAAACATCTGTAAAGTAAGGTGTACAAAACAGTGGTGCTACCAGTACTACTGTATGGTATGGAAACCTGGGCAGTAAAGGCAGAGCAGATGAGGAAGCTAGAGGTGATGGAAATGAAGTGCCTGAGAAGGGTAGTAGGATGCACACTGTAGGATAGATGAAGAAATGAGGACATAAGAGCAGAAGCCAAAGTAGATCCAATTGCAGAAAAGGTGAAAGAGAACAGATTACGGTGGTTCGCGCACATGTGCAGGAAAGCAGAAAATAATCTAGTGAAGAAGATTTGTGACAGACAGGAAAAGGGCAAGAGGAAACAGAGGCATCCAGCAAAGAGGTGGATGGACTGTGTGAGAGAAATTATGTGACAGTCAAGCATGAATGTTGAAGAAGGTAGGACAGGAGCATGGAATAGGGAAAGATGGCGACAAGTGACATGACACCCCAGCTCCCTGTAGAAAAATGGGAAAAAGGAGGTTGATGATGATGATGTATTCAAAATACTGAAAGTGTAAGAGGAACAGATAAAAGAGCCATAAGAATAATAATAAACATGGCATGTATATGATGTGCATGGAGTGTAATTATAAACATGATGAAACAAAATGGCCTGGTTTTACTCACTTGTGTAGAAGTTGTGATTACTATTTTATAGTAATGAAACATGTAACTCAATAAATCAGTCTTTGGCTCATTTCTTTCACTCATTAACACAAGCATCAAAACTCTTTGTTGGATTTTGTGTTCTTGTGAAGAGTAACTGGTGAATAAATGTCAGATTTCAAGTAAGTTCCTAGTAATCCTTAAATTTCTACCTCATCACTGTTAATATTGTCTCTTTCTCATTCATGAAACTAATAAGTATGGTACAATTTCAAGGGCTTCTTTCTCTGTTACATGAAGAAGAGTACTACACTGTACCTTTTCAGGCTTCTTCCATATTCTGCTTGCAGTCAGGAATACATTGAATTGTTGTACATAAATTATCTTGCAAGTTGTCCTGAAACAAAATGCTTCATGGCATTTGCAGTTGCAGCAGTCTCACATAAAAGATGAAACTACTGGATAAACTTCAGTTCTGAAATACTTATGATGTCATGTAATGTTTAGTATTCATCACGCACAACAAACAAAAAGGCAAGATATGAGCTTGCGAGGTGCCAGCTTCATCAGCTTTACTTAGAGACTGTGCAGTAGTGAGGCAGCCCTACATCACAGAAAGATATAGCCCTGAGCATGGCTTAGACAACACAGAATTGACTAGTGACCAACAAACTGGAGGAGATCACAAGGCAGGGTTAGAGTCAGTAATGCAGCTACGATGAGGCAAAGGGGGCAGCTGCTCCAGGTCCAAGCTTTTGACGGGAAATCAGTACCATAAAAGAACTGATTGTTGGTCCCAGGAACTCAATGGTTCAGTCATTGACAGGGTGTGACTGTAGAGTTTGTAGTTATTTAACTCATTCACACCAATGGAGACCAGGAAGTTTCCACTGTAACTTCCAATGGGCAGAGCCTAAGCCTTTTGACATAATTAAATTATGTTCTCACATTTCAAACAAATGTTCATATCTCTAAAACCACAGAGGTTACTAAAGAAGTATAAATGGCAAAATCTTCAGCACAAACTGCTTTTATAGTGGTATTATTCTTTAGGTTCTAGGTCTTAAACCATAGTTTATAAATCACAGTATACACAGTAACTATTACATTTGTAATATTTTGTAAATACCTTACAATATCTCAACAACCCCTCTAGTTACACACATACCGTCAGCAGCGATTTATTCATCTAGCTTAGAGCTTTCATATGATGCTAAGGAGTTCTGACTGTGTTACTTGGTTGCTGAAATATTTAGAAAAATGTGAAAATGTTACCTATATAAATTAATATAATAAAAACAACAGTTAATGTCTATTTACCTGCACTAGACAGAGGTCAAAATTTAATGTAGTTGAGTTTGCCATTGTGTAAGCTTTAAGATGAAATCTTTTAAAACCTTGTACATAGCATGGTTCTGAAATTATTGATGCAAATATGAACAAGCAGTATTTGATGCCTAGAGGCATCAGTAGGAGTTAACTGCAGATGCACCTGGAGGTGTCACTCAGATGTAATGAGCAAAGCAACCACTGTTGACATTGTTGCTGCTTAAATGAATTGCTTTTATTGTGTACTTATTACTGAGTGTAGCAAAAAGATACTATAGCTCTGTTACAGTTTTTGAAATGTGTGGAGAACTTTTTCTTTGTCCTCTACTCATCTTCACATGTTAGTTTATGTCCTCAACTTCAGAGGACCATTTTACCTTTTTCTTTTATTGGGTGGAACTTCCCAGGGTAGAAATTGACCTAGCTGCAGCACTGGTGAGAGTGACTGGCTAGTGTAGTTCTCCATCTTAGTGGAGAGGGAGATAGCTCAGATAAGTGCAATTCCAACACCTGCTGAAGAGAAGGGTACATGGAATTCAGCATACTGGACCAGGACCATGTACCTGATTCTGCTAAGCTATACCTGTAGAGTAACCTTAATGGATTATGTGCAAAATACATCCTCTCACAGGGGAAGACATAGTAGCTCCACACATCTTTTAGCATGTATGCCAGCCACTGGGGAGAAATTACAACCAGAAAACAGAAACATTCCTCATGGCTACCTCAGTGATTGCTATGTTATGACTAGCTTTGCCCCGGTGATGGGTAGTGAGTGGATACTGTAGAGGTGGGGAGTTAGATGGTCAGCAGGTATGGAACCAGTAAAAGTATAAAAAAAAGAAAACAGTGCAATAGTGACAAGAAAGCAGATCACTTGATTCATACATTGATAATCTGAAGATTACTAAGATATCCATGCCTTACAGGGACATGCCTATATATTACTCTCATCTTGAATCCTCCATCTGCTTGAAACTTGATTTTTCTCCTAATCAATCTGCCATTAAGTCTAACCCAGTACTTAAGTACCAAACTCAAGTACTATCCTTAGCACATGCTGACCCAGACTTCAGAATTGTCCTCTGATTAACTTCCACACCCACCTTAATTTATAGGTTCACCGATACCAGCTGTAAATCATATTTAAAAATTTCCTTAAAATTATTGAAAAAAATGAAATAAAAAGGTAAAACTTTTTCTTCACACAATGCCACCATTTATAAATATCTAACGTAGGACAAACACTTAAAAAACACAAACCACACCACCTCTCAGAAAAAAACCTAATCACAGCAAGTCACAAAAACAATGTGAAAAATTAAACAATACACCATAACTAATTAAAACACTCAAAATTCAATAAGAAATCCCATCTCAAATAGTAGAGCATGTACTTACCTCAAGTAATCCAGTATTTCTGCACCATGACTTGTATAAGTAATGCATTCCACTACAATGGCAACAATTGAATCCAAAACCACAAAGAGAAAATAAGACACATGGCTGATTACTTGATATTTCCACACAGGAATCATAGGAATCATAGAAAGATCAAGGCTACTGAATCTTGCAATCATTACTCCATGCCAGTTCCCACCCTAGACTGCACCACCCTCTTCACAGTGAGGACTAGACCAGTTATGCCTGGGGTGAATTTATAAATACTTATCCAGTTCTCTAGATCAAACTTTATAGTTCACCACATTGCTTTACTGGAGGGTGGAGTCAGTTCCAAGGTGAGTGAAGCACTGAGAGACAAAACTGACTCTCCATTTTGAAAAATTCAAACAAAACAGCTTCAGGGTTAGGAGCCTCTTCAGATTCAAATAGCAACTCAAAAACAAACAGAATGAGGCTCGCTACAGCACGAAATCCACCAAGAACAATTTAATAACTGCAGTAACCAAAGTAAGCGCTTTCACGTTTTACGCTTCATCAGACTTATACAACTACTACTCTGTCTGATTGCACTTAAATAATGCACCTTCTACTCAATTAATCAATCACATCATAAAACCATTTCCATTCTAAAAGCAACAGTCACATATTCACAACATCAAAAACATGTGCATCCATACACATATAGAAACATAAATCAAAGCATAAATATTGTCATATATTAAAATATGCATATGTAAAAATATATAAAAGACATATCAACATATAAACTATGCATTTTTTATATATATATATATATATATATATATATATATATATATATATATATATCAAAATCCACATAAAAAGCACATATACACATATAAAAATATTAATACTAATGGACATAGGGGCGTGCTGCTAAAAATGGTTTTAAAGCTACTCTTTCATTTAAACCATGTCCCCTATAACTTTGTAATCTTATTATCCATCTGTTTTCACGTTCTTCAGTGTAATTCTTTATAACACCCAATCTATTTGTTACCCCAATCAATTCTAAAACACTAAATTTAAACTTGTGTGTCATACCTTTATCTAGGACATGCCGGGCTAGGGCATTATTTTCATCTTCTCAGCATGTCTGATAGACAGCTATGTATATCAAATTCCTTGACTTACAATCAGCATAAAAATTTAATTTGTAATTATAATTTGTGTCTGGATGTACAAAATAATCATTTCCAGACATGTATGAACAATGATTACAATTTCTGCAAGGTAATGTACCCTGTCTACTTGATTTCATAAATATATTCTTGTTATTACTATCTTCATAGCTTAACAGCCTCTTAAGTGATTTCGTATTCCTATATGAAAAACAAGGTCTTTGGCCTACTATTTCAACTATCTTCTCATCAGTAGTCAATATTCCCCAATTTTTTTCTATTATTCCTCTAATTCCTTTATTCATATTCGTATAGGGAATTATCACTCTATTTTCATCATTACATTGATCTTTATTATTATTTATACTCCCACCATTATTATATAGATATGGTCTCCCTTTTCCTTTCCTTATTGAGTTATTCATTTTATACACAGCTTCAATTTCATGTTTACTATATCCTCTTGATATTAAATTATTCACTAACATCTCTTGTTTTTTATTATAATGTTCATCACTTGTAGTGAGACGTGACATCCTTAGTGTCTGACCTTTCACTATATTGTGATATATGTGTTGTGGATACAAACTACTTATGTGTAACATATTATTTTTCCAGCATGGTTTCCTATATATCTCAGAATGTATCTCACCATTTATCTTGATCACCTGAACATCCAAGAATTCCATCTTTTCTTAAGATTGTTTCTGTTCAAATCTCAAGAAGTCTGTGGTGCCATTAATATATTCAATAAAATCATTCAACTCTATTTCTGTACCTTTCATAGGTTCATAGGTTAGTACTAGGCTAACTGCCTTTGCGAGCCATTTTAAGCCTAGCCAATTATCCCTTGTGAGACTCAAACCCAGCACCTTGTGTTTGTAAGTCAAACACCTTAACCATTAGGCCACCCTCCCAACCCTCTCAACATCAAAAACACATCATCTACAAAGTGTTTGTAGAATTTAATGTGTTTATTATATATAACGTTTGACAAAACATACGTACTTTCCCAATATGCCAACACCAAGTTGGCATATGAGTTAGCGCATGGAGTACCCATTGCAACACCTTTGCTCTGTAGATAATAAACATTCTCATGTAAAAGCACATTATTACTTAATACTAAGTCAAGTAAAGCTAGAATCTTAATGATGGAACTTCTGGATATCCCTTTCGCAATCAAAAATAATCTCAAAAATTCCATTCCTGTATCATTTGGAATTGAAGTAAAACAGGAAGCCACATCTAATGTGACCAATAAATCACTATATGCCTCTTCATTGTTCAAAATATAGTCACCATAACTTTCCAAAAAATCTTGTGTATCTCTCAATATTGAAGTAGTCTCATTTACAACTGGTTGGAGTTGCTTCTCTATAAATATAGAGGCCGGTTCCATAAGCCAACCACCACCCGAGACTATAGGTCTCATGGGTGGGTTTACAAAAGTTTTATGCACCTTTGGAAGTCCTCTTATGGTGGGAATAAGGGGATTCTCAACTAGTAAATATTTATACAAATGCACCTTCTACTCAATTAATCAATCACATCATAAAACCATTTCCATTCTAAAAGCAACAGTCACATATTCACAACATCAAAAACATGTGCATCCATACATATATAGAAACATAAATCAAAGCATAAATATTGTCATATATTAAAATATGCATATGAAAAATATATGAAAGACATATCAACATATAAACTATACATTTTATATATATATATATATATATATATATATATATTTTTTTTTCAAAATCCACATAAAAAACACATACACACATATAAAAATATTAATACTAATGGACAGCATGCCATTAGAATGAGATCTTCGAGATTTCCAGAGAGGGCAAGTTTTCTCTTGGCCGAGGGATAATGGTGCGAGTTCTGTACAGCGTAATCTTGATGTGAACCCTACACAAAATAATTACAATATTCAGAAAGCCAACAAAAGAATTACAAGTTCTGACACTGTTCGTTTAAACTCCATGAATGTAAACACGCCCACAACTATGACATCAGCCAATGCGCCCATAGAAGTTAATTCAAATGAAGCTATCGCTCAAGTAAACAGTGAAGCTTCAGATATAGGAGAGTGCTCTTCTGGGGAGGCTACAAAAATATTACATTCTTCAATGGCTGGTGCAGTCAGGAAGAACTTTGGTAGCAATGTGAACAATAAACTGGACATGCTAGATATTATAACGGCTAACAGCACTCCGTTTCCTTCTTTTCCGTTACCAATTCGTCAGATGACCGAAGCCAGCTGGTCGCCGCATGGGCGGTTAGGCAAGAGGAAAATGATGGAGGACAGACACGAATTTCAGAAAAAGGTACTGAAACCTATACCAAAGACTTAGTGATAAATTTATCGCAATATTGCCTGACTGAAAATGAGAGGTCTTTATTGAATCATGGCCTTTCATTTATACCCTCGAAGTCAGCAGATATCACTGACATTATTTTAGACATAAAAATGTTTATTCGGAAAGTGAGTCTAAATTTAATGTTTGGTAAAACTAATATAAATAATAGGAATGTGTTTTCTAAACCCTCTACTGTTGTACCACAGGGACATCCTCTATTAGATACATTTGAGAAAGCCTGTGAGCAAGATTTTTTTGAATTATATAAATCTAATAGTAAATCTGAATTTTATAATCTAACTTATAATGAGTTTCAATCGATAAGACAACTTCAGGATAATAAAGTGATAGTTATTAGGCAGGCCAATAAGGGTTGTGCCATTGTTGTATTCGACACTGAGATGTATAGAACCAGCATGATGATTATGTTGGGTGAAGTTGAAACTTATCAGATATTAAATGAAGCTATGTTAAATAGATTGATTAGTAATGTGCAATCTGAACTATATGATATGTTTTTATGCCACACAATTGATGTTGATTTGTATAAATATTTACTAGTTGAGAATCCCCTTATTCCCACCATAAGAGGACTTCCAATGGTAAACCCACCCATGAGACCTATAGTCTCAGGTGGTGGTTGGCTTATGGAACCGGCCTCTATATTCATAGAGAAGCAACTCTGACCGGTTGTAAATGAGACTACTTCAATACTGAGAGATACACAAGATATTTTGGAAAGTTATGGTGACTATATTTTGAACAATGAAGAGGCATACAGTGATTTATTGGTCACATTAGATGTGGCTTCCCTTTTTACTTCGATTCCAAATGATACAGGAATGGAATTTTTGAGATTATTTTTGATTGAGAAAGGGATATTCAGAAGTTCCATCATTGAGATTCTAGCTTTACTTGACTTAGTATTAAGTAATAATGTGCTTTTATATGAGAATGTTTATTATCTACAGAGCAAAGGTGTTGCAATGGGTACTCCATGCGCTAACTCATATGCCAACTTGATGTTGGCATATTGGGAAAGTATGTATGTTTTGTCAAATGTTATATATAATAAACACATTAAATTCTACAAACACTTTGTAGATGATGTGTTTTTGATATGGAAAGGTACAGAAATAGAGTTGAATGATTTTGTTGAATATATCAATGGCACCACAGACTTCTTGAAATTTGAACAGAAACAATCTTATGAAAAGATGGAATTCTTGGATGTTCAGGTGATCAAGATAAATGGTGAGATACATTCTGAGATATATAGGAAACCATGCTGGAAAAATAATATGTTACACAGAAGTAGTATGCATCCACAACACATATATCACAATATAGTGAAAGGTCAGACACTAAGGATGTCACGTCTCACTACAAGTGATAAACATTATAATAAAAAACAAGAGATGTTAGTGAATAATTTAATATCAAGAGGATATAGTAAACATGAAGCTGAAGCTGTGTATAAAATGAATAACTCAATAAGGAAAGGAAAAGGGAGACCATATCTATATAATAATGGTGGGAGTATAAATAATAATAATAAAGATCAATGTAATGGTGAGAATAGAGTGATAATTCCCTATACGAATATGAATAAAGGAATTAGAGGAATAATAGAAAAAAATTGGGGAATATTGACTACTGATGAGAAGATAGTTGAAATAGTAGGCCAAAGACCTTGTTTTTCATATAGGAATACGAAATCACTTAAGAGGCTGTTAAGCTATGAAGATAGTAATAACAAGAATATATTTATGAAATCAAGTAGACAGGGTACATTACCTTGCAGAAATTGTAATCATTGTTCATACATGTCTGGAAATTATTATTTTGTACATCCAGACACAAATTATAATTACAAATTAAATTTTTATGCTGATTGTAAGTCAAGGAATTTGATATACATAGCTGTCTGTCAGACATGCTTATGTTTTTATGTAGGAAAGATGGATAGGAGTCTTAGGGAATGGGTTCGTGAACATGTTTATGCAATAAACAGAGAAGATGAAAATAATGCCCTAGCCCGGCATGTCCTAGATAAAGGTATGACACACAAGTTTAAATTTAGTGTTTTAGAATTGATTGGGGTAACAAATAGATTGGGTGATATAAAGAATTACACTGAAGAACGTGAAAACAGATGGATAATAAGATTACAAAGTTACAGGGGACATGGTTTAAATGAAAGAGTAGCTTTGAAACCATTTTTAGCAGCACGCCCCTATGTCCATTAGTATTAATATTTTTATATGTGTATATGTGCTTTTTATGTGGATTTTGATATATATATATATATATATATATATATATATATATATATATATATATATATAAAATGTATAGTTTATATGTTGATATGTCTTTTATATATTTTTACATATGCATATTTTAATATATGACAATATTTATGCTTTGATTTATGTTTCTATATATGTATGGATGCACATGTTTTTGATGTTGTGAATATGTGACTGTTGCTTTTAGAATGGAAATGGTTTTATGATGTGATTGATTAATTGAGTAGAAGGTGCATTATTTAAGTGCAATCAGACACAGTAGTAGTTGTATAAGTCTGATGAAGCGTTGTAAAATGTGAAAGCGCTTACTTTGGTTACTGCAGTTAATAAATTGTTCTTGGTGGATTTCGTGCTGTGGCGAGCCTCATTCTGTTTGTTTTTGAGTTGCTATTTGAATCTGAAGAGGCTCCTAACCCTGAAGCTGTTTTGTTTGAATTTTTCAAAATGGAGCATCAGTTTTGTCTCTAAGTGCTTCACTCACCTTGGAAGTAACTTTGAAACCATTTTTAGCAGCATGCCCCTATGTCCATTAGTGTTAATATTTTTATATGTGTATATGTGTTTTTATGTGGATTTTGATATATATATATATATATATATATATATATATATATATATATATATATATATATAGTGTATAGTTTATATGTTATGTCTTTTATATATTTTTACATATGCATATTTTAATATATGACAATATTTATGCTTTGATTTATGTTTCTATATATGTATAGATGCACATGTGTTTGATGCGAATATGTGACTGTTGCTTTTAGAATGGAAATGGTTTTATGATGTGATTGATTAATTGAGTAGAAGGTGCATTATTTAAGTGTGATCAGAGACAGTAGTAGTTGTAAAAGTCTGATGAAGCATTGTAAAACGGGAAAGCGCTTACTTTAGTTACTGCAGTTAATAAATTGTTCTTGGTGGATTTCGTGTTGTGGCGAGCCTCATTCTGTTTGTTTTTGAGTGACTCTCCATTTTGTTGTATTGATGTGCTGAAGCATGTTTAGATCTCTTGCTCGTTTTTTTGTGGTATTTATGGGACTGTTTGATTTGTGAAGGTACAAGTGATCCTGGACTACTGAGTCCCTGATTGACCATAAGATGCAAAAAAATAAGGGGTAGTGCTTCTAGTATTTTATGGTAGCTTGGGGATGATAAGCCTGTGATCCTCTTTGTTAACAGCATCTGGTGCCTTTAGAACTGTTTGATATGTTTGGTGCGGTACATCCCAAATGGGGTGTTGTATTCTGTAATTGATCTGATCAGTACTCAGCACAAGAGAACTACAACTTCTTTAGATCAGGATGATATTCATTTGGCAATTAGTTGCACAAAGTAGAAGGATTTCCTGGTAATTGTTGCTACATGGTGGTCAACGGAAAGGGAATTATAAGACCAGGTTCCCAGGTCCTTAACTACATTCTTATTATCAAGTGGGGTACTGTCAATGCTATATGCTGGGGGGAGGTTGTCTGCCAAATGCAATAACATTGCATTTTGTGGCATTTAATTTAAGCCCATTTTCATATGCTAGACATTTATAAGTTTAAATTCCTGCTGAAGGACTTCTGTGTCCAAGGAGCATTTGACAATGACTGCCAGTTTGCAATCAGCTATAAACTTCATTAGCTATAGGTCTTGGTTTTTAATCTGTAGGACAAATCTGTAAATACCGAACTAAAGTGGCCACAGTCATACCTCTCAACTGTGCAGAATTTTGCAGAATGTCCAGATTTTTGCCCCATATTTTTAGTCCATTACGCATAGAATTGTGGTTTTCTGGCAAATCATTGAGCATTAAAGTCAGAAAATAATGAGAGACATTTGAGTTTCAGACGTCATACCCTTCAAAAAATTCCTGCTAAGGCAAAACCTGTTATTCTATCAATTTTCTAAGTTTCTAAAAACTGATAACCACAAAGAAATTCTGTAAAATCAACGAATACCAAATACCACAGCACTGCAGAAGGAAAGCCAGTAAAGATCCATACACACCACCACAATAACAAAGGCAATCCACAATATTTTAAAATTTATTGCAAGATATCCACAAAGTCCACACCAAATAAGCACTTTCATTTCATCCACTGAAACTACATCAGAATGGTGTAGTTAATCAAACAATCAGTATAAAAACATGTTTGCCATGATGCCTAATACTCTTACATTTTTCAGTATTCCTTCAAGATTAGTTATATGAGAGGTGCTAACCTAAAGAATTTATTTGAGAATGCATCTTGTGTTTATAATAATGCAACTCACAGAAATAAGGGGGCTTTCAGGTGTGGTAGCTGTGCACAATTTTGGATGGTTGTTAGTAGCGGGGAATTATTTTTACCAAGTCTTAATAGATTTATTCCTACCAATGGGTACCACAACTGTGCCTCCAAACGAGTCATTTACATGGCTTACTGTACCACCTGTTATGCCTTCTATATAGGCAAGACTGAGAGATGCCTCAGACAAAGAATATATGAGCATGCATATGATTTAAACAGGGGCAAAGATACCAATGCCTTGTATAAGCACAAGTTGGCTTGCCCTACAGCTAAATTCAAATTCTGGGTTATAGAGCAGATTCAAATACCTGAAAGGGGTAGTGACTGGGAAACCAGACTAGAATACCAGGAAATGATTTGGCAAATGTTTTTTGATGCCTGTGTAAATCTGGGGTTGAATGATCCTCTCTCCATAGTCCCTGCCTTAAAAATGAGGGCAAACACTTTATGATTACTTAAGATATTTTATGGTTTTTAGACAGTCATTAAAATTGTTTGTAACATTTTTTGCAAGACATGGTTTTGTTTTATGTACATATTTGCGTATAAGTTTGTTTAGGGAGTATATGTGTATATACTGTTTCTTTAAAAGATTTTCATTTAATTACCTGCAACCACTCATATGCAACACTAGGGTATTTATACTGATTGTATGATTAACTACAGCATTCTGATGAAGTTTCCATGGATGAAACAAAAGCGTTTATTTGGTGTGGACTTTGTGGATATCGTGCAATAAATTTTAAAATATTGTGGATTGCCATTGTTATTGTGGTGGTGTGTATGGACTTTTATTGAATTTTCTAAGTTTCTAAGAGCAATATTTAAAATGTGTACCTATTTTTGGACCTTTGTCCCCCCATTATTAATGGCTTTGTCCAGATTTCTTGCTATATGAGGTTGAGAGGTATGCCGCACAGTCCTGAGCCCGGTGGGACACAGTTGGGCAACTTCATGTTCTTTGATACTGCTCCTGCCACTCATATCATGTGAGTTCTATCTTTTAGCCAGTTTGCTATCCATCTTACTACATAGGCATCTGTTAGTAATGCATTTAGTTTATTAATTATGCTATAATGGGGTATAGTCTCAAATGCCTTGCCTAGAGCAAGGTAAGCTGAGTATACAGTGTGACCACTGTCAACAGCTTGTGTTACCTTCTCAAAGAAGTTAACCAGGTTCATTAGACAGGATCTACCTTTTGCAAAACTAAATTGTTGCATTTCTAGCCTGATGAGATTTTTAATGTTGATGTTAATCAAGTTTGTTATAATGAGTTGCATGGCCTTATAAATGAGACTCTTCAGGCAGAAGGGCCTATAGTTTCTGGGGTCGATAGTAGGGTCACTGTTATAAAGTGGCAGCCCCAGTGTTGTATAACTTACTTCTGGGAGTGAGCCTGTTAGGCTCAGTCTAAACAGCTACTGTAGATGTTCCACTAGGGCATATTTGGTGCTATTTATTAAATATATGGATACATTATCTGGTCCTGTGGAGGAAGTGTTCGTAGTTTTGGACATCACTTTCAATACATGCTCTTTAGAGATGATTGCAGGTTTGAGAGATATAGGGATTATAGGACTTTGGTTAGTCATCACATGGGTGAAATTTGCACTAAATCTATGTGCTAGGATACTGGCAATGTATGAGAAGGTTTTGTTGTTTGGTATGAGTTCTGTACATTGTTGAGTGCTGTTTCTTAATTTTCTAACATAACTAAGGAAGGATTTATAACTGTCCTTGTTTTCATATGACAACATGAGTTCATGGGCTGCCTTAGTACATCTAATAGTTTTCCTTGACTTGGAGGTATTTATATCTGCTGTATATATGCTGTAGTCATTGTATTTAAGATTTTATTTATGTTAATAGATCATCAGGAGGGTTTGCTTTTAAATTTCCATTATATTTGGATACTGCTGATTCTGTACATTTATTTATGTGGGTATAAAACTCCTTGATGAATCTATCTACTGAATTAATGTGTGGGGTGGTGTTGTGATAAATGAATTTTGAGACTTTGCCATAGAATTTGAGGAGATTTGCATGCTTTAAGTCTTTGAATTCTGATATAAATAATGTGGGTCTATGTTAAATCAATGAAAATCCATTACATCGAATACCAAAACAGCAATACGTATTACTCGAACAGCAAAAATACCGAACGCACTAAACCACGAAATCTCAAATACCGAACGTTCATAGTCAGCCAACCCCACCACCCGCTACATACTACCTACCCAAACAAAATAAATAAACCACATACATACACTAACCAAACCCGACTCCTAACCCTAAAGTAAAGCACCAAAACTCAACTTCTAACCCTACACTAAACCCCACATACACAACTATCTATGCACTACCCTTAACCCCTCCCTAACCCTAAGGTACTTAACTACCGCGCACTTCCCCTATGGAGATATATCCAAACAAAATAAATAATACATATAAATACATTTAACAAAACCCTACTTCAAACACTACACTAAATCTTACACACATTACCAATCTATGCACTTACCTTAACCCGCACCCTAACCCTAAGGTCCGTAACTATCCCACACTTATCTTACAGAGCTATACCACAGATGGGCCAACCAAAACATTTAGACATTTTGAATTTCATGGTTTTGCATGTTCGATGATTACGTATTTTGCGCAATATGTGTTGATGATTTCGTATTCGCGTAAATGGAGTTTCTACAATCTAATAGGAACCCAAATAATTTGAGCAAAAAAGTTGCCAGCTTATGGTCTGACTTACCCAGAGATGGAAATACTAGGGAAATTGCACTGAGGACACAATATTTGTAAGTACCAGGTCAGGAATATTTGTCATGTAGCTGGGCTATTAACAGTCTGGTCCACTGAACTTTTATTTATTAGGTCTAAAAACTTCTGAGCATATCCTACATTGGTGCTGTAGGTACTCCATTCAATTGAAGGTATTTAAAGTCTCCCAAAAATATTGAGTTCTTATTTATGGGGAGATATCCATGATGCTTAAGGACCTGACATGAACTTCTGGAGTCATGGAAGGAGTCCTATAACAGGTAATAATCTCATAGCTGATTTTGTCTAGTGTGATTTGGAGTTTAATGAGTTCAGTTTGGGGGTATCTTGGAATCTTTCTAGAGGTAAATCACAAGAGACAAACCAAAAACCCAAAACACTAACAAGAAAAATTTGAGGCACTTGTGGTGTTACTGAGCATATTTTAATATATTTTAATAATAATGTTAAAAACAAATGTTAAAAATAATCACAAATCAGTTACTGATAAGCGCTTTCATCTTGAATTGATTTGTGATTATTTTTAACATTGTTTTTAACGTTATTATTAAAATATGCTCTGTAACACAAATGCCTCGGAATTTTTCTTGTTAGTGTTTTGGGTTTTCGCTTTGTCTCTTGTGATTTACCTCTAGAAAGATTCCAAGAGTGTTTTGGATCTTAATAGAGGTGACATGGTCTCTGACAAATACAGATGCACCACCATAGTTGCCATTGGATCTGAAGGTATAGTAGACACTAAAGCCAGGTATGGAAGGAATGCTTTCTGGTCATTTAAATCAGGTTTCAGTGATTATACATATATGGACGTCATCCAAATGCAGAAGTGCCTCAAGTTTAGACAGCTTGCTGTACAGACTTTTGGCATTGAGCAGACCACCTTAATTTGATTCTGTTTTGATCTTGATAAATTTGCTACACTGGAATGTTCATTAACTGAATATTGCATAAAAAGGTGCTATAGCTTAGCAAAGGTTTTAGCCAGTATGTGAAAGCATTTGAATAAGAGGGGCACACCATCTTATGCAAAGCAACTAATTAGGGCTGCCAAGCATCTTGCTCCATGCTGACAAAAAATGGATTCCCCAAGGTCTGCCTGCATATGTCACATGCACAGAGAGCACTAAAATGTTTCTCTATATTTCTCTCAGTGTTTTTTGTCCCAAATCATTCATTCACACATGCACTACTACCGTCTCAAAGTTATAATTATATGGCACTTGATTCATTAGAGATCCTGGCACGTGAAAAATAACTCACTACCATCCTGTCTCTGTTCAGCCCAGTGAGTAGGGAATCTGTGTGTCTCACTATAGAGTCACCAATCACTAAAATATTTTTGTCTGTGAAGTGGTCTAGTGTACTGGGCTTGAGATTCTTTATCTCATGGTAACTCTTTGTTAAAGGTGAGATATTTTGTGCTTTGATTGTTTTAACAGCTTTATTGAATTATCACTTAAGACATAAGTAAACGTGCACTCACATAAAAGGCAACAAAACATATTAGCATATTCCCAGTTGTAAACATTATACATCACATATATACTTTTGTATATTTATAATCAATTCAACATTACATAAATTGATTAATTCCTGTGTTCCCTTAAACCTCACTCCTCCACCAAAACATTATTTGCATGTATTCTTCCCACAATTTCCATTTTTATGTAATTTGCTCCTACCCTTTTACAAAGATCCCACTTCCATTTTTTTTGTCTCTGTTACAATATTCAGTACTTTAAATTGATTTCCATTATCATTTTCTAGTAACTGCTTTTTTGGCAGCCATCAGAATTAAGTATAACAAGGCCTTGCTATATGTAGGCAATTCAGATCCTGTATCCTAGCTCAAAAACTAATTTCCTTCATATACCCATTTCCTTACCAATATTTCTGACAGAGTACTCTGTATGGAATTTTTAAAGTCTGCCAACTCATTACACTCTCAAAACATATGTTCCTCATTCTTCCTCATCACACCTCCAACATTTGCCATCTACTTGAGGAAAAATTCTTTGAAGTCTACTTGGCGTATAAAATGCCTATGCAAATACTTCCAAGCAAAAATCCCAAATCTTCTAGACTTTATTGCATATTTAGGAGTCATACATATGTCCTTCCATTGTTTCCTTGTGAACTCCTTATCCAGTCTCTCTTCCCAATATTTTCTAACCTCCTCTGATCGATTCCTATAGTTATCATGCAGTATTTTATGTGCCCTACTAATTACCCTTTTTTAACAGTAGTTTCTGTTCTAGATTCAGTTAAAAACTTTACCAGATCAGGTCTTTCAATTATGACTCCTCTATCCCTTTCTCATTATCTGTACGCAGATTTCAATCCCTGATAGGGAAGGCAGTCTCTAGCTTGCAGTAAACATGTTTTCTTGGCTTCTTCGCATTCTGTTACCTTTCTCTCTCTAGATATTTGCTCTCAATAACTTGGTTCTTTGGCCTGTTTTCTCCAATAAATTTCAGGATCTTCTTGCCTATTCTCTGTACCCCTATTTGTAGTCATCCCAATCGTCAGAATCTTCTTTCTTCATTCTCAAGTTGGCTTAGTTCTTAGAATACTTTCTGCTACTTTATGAATATAATATTCTGTGTAGTTGTTGTTATTCTCTGCATCCAAAATCCCACTCTCTCCTTATTTCTTGAATTTTGCTACTGCTTCATCATTATCCCTTTCTACTTTGAATTATAACTTTCTGCCTGTGTTATGTATATGAGCTTTAACTCTATTGCTCTAAATTATCCCTTCAAGTTAGGTAATCCAAATTCACCTTGTTCCATTGGAAGTATCAATTTATCCCACTTGAGCCTTGCCCTTTTCGCCTCCAAGATAAAATCACTCAACTCTTTATTAATTACTTTCTGCAGCTTCTTCTCTGGTTGATAACAAAATATGCCTGACGTGTATTTAAAACTAAAGGGACTGAAAATATGTTCACTGCTTGTATCTTTCTATCCATATCCATAAACAAGAGCTTCCAGTTTCTCAGTTTCTGTATTATCTTTCGTTTAATCTCTTCCCACATATCCTTAACTGCTATAATAGAATTATTTTAATCCATATTCTAAATACTTGATTTTATTATGTCCCCATAAATATGGGTATTGATGGACCAATCCATGTGTGGATACATAGTTTACAGCTATAGAGTTTGTTTTATCTTCATTAATTTTATACCCCCCAAAGACCTGAAAGTGTATCAGGACATTCTACAGCAATGACAGGTCATTTTTTGGTTTATCAGGTGCAAAATAATATCATCTTCAAATAAAGCCAGCTTTTCTTGATTACCATACAAATTATATGCTAAACTTTTTTAGTCCCTTATTTTTTTCACCAATGGCTCTAAATATAAAGCAAAACAGCAAAGGGGAAAGAAGACAGCCCTGCCTGGTTCCTCTGTTCAGACACAACTTGTCAGAAAGGAACTCTCCCACTTTAATTTTTGCCACTGATCCCTCATACATCCTCCTAATTAACCTTATCTTTGTATGAGGGAATGCAAATGTTTTCACTGCCCTACTCATAAAATCCCAGCTTAGTCTGTTGAATGTTTTCTCTGCATCAAGACCTACCAAAAAAAGCAATATTTTGTTACACTCTGTGTCTCTCTGGATCATCACTGTTCTACTAATGTTGTTAAATGTTTGCCTCCTCTCCTTTGGCTCCATTGAGCCATTTCTAGAAATGTTGGCAGCACCTTTGCCATTCTTTTACCTATTATATACAAAGGCACTTTATAATCATGGTTTAAAATTGCAATGGGTCTATATAAAGCTGGGTCTGATGGGGTTTTACCATCTTTAAGTATTACAGCCACCACAGCTTTCTTTGAGGAGACTGGTGCTTCCCCTCCTTTTAAAATATGGTTAAACAAAACTATCCATTTCTTTGTCATTTTCTTTGCTCCTAGCTTCCAAACTTCCACAGGAATACCATCTATTCCTGGAGACTTTCCTGCAGATTGATTGTATGTCACCATTTTTATCTTATCTCCTCCTATTTTAACTAACTGAGGCTTATCTACTTCTAACCTCAGCATACGTAAGTCTTCTATAAATATTTCCATTCATGCTCTTGCCTGATTTCTGGATTTCTCTGCTATATACAAATTTTCATAAACTTTCCAAATATCTCTACTACCTCTAAGGGATCTCTGGTTATTTTTCTTGTTATAGGCTCCCGAAGTTTGATACAACCCTTTCAATTTTCTGTTGCCTAGGTTGTGCTAAATGTTTTTGTGCTCTGGTGTTATTATCAAAGGGCAGTTGATTAAAAGCGATCTTTCTAAACTCATGCATGTTATCCAGATACTCCCTTACTTTCTGTTTAGCATTCTTCAATTGTGCCTCTACTTGTTCTTTGAGATTCCTGTTATTCTGCAATACTTTAACCTTTGCCCACCCTTATAAATAATTCACATTACTTAACCATATCTCTTTTCTTTTATTTTTTCCCCATTCATAAACTTCACTTTCATTTTATCCTACTCACTAGCTATAACTTCTAAAAACATTCTGTCATCTCTAATATCTTGTGAATAATTTCCACTCCCCATTCCTTAAATTCCACTCTTTTTAACAGGTGGATGGGGAAGCACCAGTGTATCAGTTTTACTTTCATTGCCCTGCATTTTTTATCTTAGTTGTTATTGGTGCATGATCTGAAATAGATATTGGATGTATGTCGAAGCTTTCAATTAAATACACATGTTCCTATGAAATATAATTTCTGTCTAGTTCATTATTGTACCTTCGGGATTAATATGTAAATTTTCTCCAAGTTCCTACTACTGAGTTCACTTCTTACATACCAAATATTTTCCTTAAATTCCTTCAGAAATCTACCTAATTTTGATATGTGTTCCCTTCAAGATCCCCCAGATATATCCTCAGAGTTGCAAATCAAGTTCCATTTCCCAGCTATAACTAATATTTCCTGCTGAAAGCTGATTATTTCTCCCAAAAGATTCTTTAGCTCTATAACAGCAGTGTGTTAGGTGGAATATAACTACATGCCAGTGAATTCTTCCTCTCCTGCAGTATCCCCTTGCTACCACAAGTCTACCATTATTATCTTTTATTTCTTCTTTGATCACTATTGGAGCTCCTCTAGCAATTAGAATAAGTACTTCCCTTTTCCTTTGTTCCTGATACTCTGCTGATTACCCTCCTGAAATCCCTTCTTTATCAAATTTACATGCTCATGTCTTTCCAAGTATGTTTCCTTTAACATTGCTATTTATACTCTGGGTTTCTTAATAAAATTCAATACTGTTTCATATTTTGCTAGACATGTGAGGCCATTCATATTACAAAATAATATGTTTAGTATAGTCATTATGATAAGACGTTATTATTCCCACCTATTATATATTACAGCTTCTTAAAATGTCTAGTTCCAGCTTTTGTGTTACATGCACTCACTAATGTTTGGCAGATTGATCTTTTATACAGTTGTTTCTTGTCATCTCTATTTGAGCCTATGTCATATTTTATAAGTTTTTTTGTTTTAATGAAAACCCTCAAAACACACACACACACACACACACACACACACACACACACACACACACACACACGCACACACACACACACACACACACACACACACACACACACACACAGCTACCCCTAGGGCACCCCCATAACCTATTAACTTAAAACAAACATACAAAACTATGCCCATATTCAAATAATGAAACTCAACCCTTATGATATGAACAATTGTCCCAAACTGAAAGCTGCACACACATGGAAAACCTAAACTAAAATTAAGGTTAGCCATGCTAAGACACATTACAGCCTGTATTCCTACTTACACTAGCTGTTGTCTGTCCTTATCTTATCTTTATTCCCCTCCCAGATGTAAAACTCCCCTTGTATGTTTTCAGAAATCATACATTTTTAGCCTTAAAAATAATCTGTTTTTATTGGATACCAGTCAGCTTGTCTCTGTGGAAAACTAGGAATAAAATGTGCATCTGCTCCCAGCTACAGACTTTTCAAACTGAAGATTTGCTTGCAAAAGGAAATGTTTTCATTAAATTTAGTGTTCTCTTATTTAGTTGCTTACACATACAGACACACAAACACACAAACACACACGCATGCACACATGTACTGTACACACACACACACACACACACACACACACACACACATGTTATTAGATTAAACCAATCATCTTAATCCAGACATTTGCTTCTGCAAAAGTAAGAGAAAACATATTAACTCTACATGTGTTATAATCTGTGCAGTTTTACACCCCATCCCCTCACCTCAACATTCCAGATTACAGCATATTAACTTAAATGTGCTTTTGTCCAGCCTTTTTCTGTGCATTGTAATGGCTAGATTTTTTAGGTTCATAGGTTCATAGGTAGGTGCTAGGCTATCGGCCCTGGGGCCTACTTTATATAAGCCTAGCCAAAAAGGTTTCCCTGGCTTTCGCCACACAAGGAAATTATTTTCCTGTGCCCCTGTCAAGCAGTGCCGCAGAAGTGATCCCAGGGTGAATTTTCTATTTCCCATCCAGTCGTCAAGATTTTTCTTAAAGCGGGCCAATGAGGAGCTTTGCTTGACATGAATGGGCAGCTTGTTCCAGAGTATGGGAAGTCTCTGGGACAGGAATCTATCCTTCCAGCATGTTCTGTTTATTGTGGTGACAAGGTTTAGGTCCCTGGAACATGTGGTTCAGAGAGATTGGGATTTCTTTAAGTGTAGTATGTCCAACAGCTCTGGGTTTGATATAGCTTTGCATGTTAGGCAGAGATCACCTCTGAGTAGGTGATATGTGATGGAGTAGAACTGGAGTTTTTTGAGACGGTCTGCGTATGGCATCTCTTTGAGGCCTGTAATCCTCTTAGCGAGGTATTTCTTTGGCCTTTCCAATTGTTGTAGATGCCTTGAGAGATACATGCCAAACTGGGCATTGTACTCTACAATGGGTCTGATGAGGGATAAGTAGAGAGGAACAATGACCTCCTTTTTCCTAGAGGAGAACCCTTTTGTGATGAGGTGTGCCATGCAGAAGGATTTCTTGACTACTGTGATGATGTGGTTATCAAAGGATAGACTACTGTCTACCTGTGTCCCGAGGTCTCTTATCACACTTTCAGTGTTTAGTGAGCTACTGCCTATGTGGTAGTTCATGGGTACCGAGTTTTTCCCAAAGGGGATGACAATGCACTTCTTGGCATTGAGCTTGAGGCCATGATTTTGACACCAAGCATCTGTCTCTGTGAGTCCCTTTTGTAGCATGTCTACATCATTAGGTGATTCTGTTATGGCTCCCAGTTTGCAGTCATCTGCAAACTTTGTTAGCCAAAGTCCTTCTGTGTTGGCCTGCACTTCAGAGAAGTAGATGCCGAACAGGAGAGGACCTAAGACCGAACCCTGTGGTACTCCACTCGCCACTGGTCTGAAGTCGGACTTGGAGTCGGCTACTTTTACTGTGTGTGTTCTGTCAGTGAGCCAGTTGGCCACCCATCTTGTGACATAGGGATTTATGCCCAGTTTAGTGAGTTTATCTATAATTCCAGAGTGGGGGCTGGTAGCAAAAGCCTTGGCGTGATCAAGATAGGCTGTGTGCACTACCTTGCCCTTGTCTATGGCTCTAGTGACTGCTTTAAAGAAGTCAGGCAAGCTTAGTAAACATGATCTAACTTTTACAAACCCAAACTGAGTGGGTTCCAGGGTTTGGAGGTTACCTATGTCTTTGTTTATAAGCTCCAAGATGATACGTTCCATGGCCTTGCAGACCAGGCTCATATGGCTAATGGGGCGGTAGTTTCCAGGGTCCATGGTGGCACCCCCTTTGTGGAGTGGGATAACCGTTGCTGTGTGCCATTCAGTAGGCACATAGCCTGAGGTGAGGCTATGATTGAACATGGTACTTAGGTGGGGTGCTAGTTCATTCCGTAGTTTGTGCAGTACGCAGCCTCGGATGTTATCTGGTCCCATGGATGTTGTGTTCTTGGCTTTGGAGAGTGCGATCTTTACTTGTTCATCTGTGATTACAGGGCTTTGCATTTTTCCAGTATTAAGATGTGCCCTTTGGAGGGTAAGAGGGGGGCAATGTTAGCACTGAACCTATTTGCCAGGATGTTGGCAATATCAGTTGGTTCTGTATATTTAGTGCCATTGTGCTGTAGCTCAGAGCAGATCTGAGTGTTGCCATTGAGATTCTTGACATAGCTGTAGAATGCTTTGTGGTTGTCTTTGGAATTAGTGATGATTTTATTTTCATAAATGGCTTTGGGGGATTTTATGAGGGATCTCAGCTTCTTGCTGAGGCTGACCAGGGAGTTCCTCCAATCTTGGGATTTTACTCTTTTTTGCAACAGCTTCTTCCTTCTGTTGTAGAGTTTGTTTATGGCAGGGGACCACCAGATTGGCTTTCTTTTTTTGGAGGATAGCATCTTGGTTCTGTTGGGGATGGCACGATCCATGCACTCGTGTATGTGCTTATACAGTGCATTTGTGTAAGATTCAGCAGTTGTACCTCTATTTTCCGTCTGCATGGGTGTCGTGAAGTTTGCCACTTCTGTCTTAAGAAGCATGAAGTTGGCTTTGGAGTAGTTTTTGACGGTGGTTTCTTTAATAGGGGTGGGGCTGGGATATGGATGTCTAGGGTGATTAGCTTGTGGTTGGATCTGACCAGCGAAGAGTTGACCTCTGGTGTGAAACACCAGTTACCCATATTGGTAATGACCAGGTCCAGGATATTGCTGCCCCTGGTGGGGGGGGGTGTGGACGAGCTGATCCAAGGTGTTGGAATTTATGAATTCCAGAAAACGTTGAGCGAATGAGTTGGCCCACGAGTAGTTTTCCCAGTTGATCGTGGGGTAGTTGAAATCGCCCATAATCAGTGTATTGGGTTGTACCTTAATATTTTCCAGTATCTTAAGAAATGGAGAGTGGGAAATGTGGGGCATGGTGAGGGATCTGTAACAAGCTATAACCTGGATTGCAGTCTTGGCCAGTGTTAGTTGCACTTGGGTAATTTCGGATGCATTATGTTGAGCAACTAGCCTGGAGGTGTGGATATCCTTAATGAATATGGACACGCCTCCACCTTTAGTGTTTCGGTCCTGGTTAGGTGGCCAAAAGGTGTGGTATGACTTAAAGCCTGGTAATGCAGGGGTGCTCTCTGGAGCCTTGAACCAGGTCTCTGTGACTGCACAGATGTTGATGTTCTCCATTTTAAGGAGTGACTTCAGTGAGTGCCTTTTGAGGTTTAGGCTTCTAGCAATGAGTAGCACTATCCTCAGAGTTTGCTTGCTTGTACCTGTTATGGTGGTGAATTTAGCATTTGAACCTTGCCTAAAAAAGGCACTATAGGAGTGCCTAAAATTAATTAATTTAATTAGTTAAAACTAAAAAAGAAAAAGAAAAAACATTTTTTTTACTTAAGTGACCTTATCACATACAACAACAACTGAAAATGTTTTATAGGCTCATAGGATCATAGGCAATTACTAGTCTAATGGCCTTATGTTCCTTACAAGCCTAGCCAACTTTTACCCTTATTTCCACAATCAGCACCTATTGCTCCTGTCCAAGAGGGACACAGGTAGAACCCCCGGGGTGAATTTATGGTTACCCATCCAATCATCCAGATTGCATTTGAAGAGGGCCAATAAGGTGCTCTGTTTGAAATGAAGTGTAAGTCTATTCCAAAGTATTGGTAACCTCTGGGAGACAAATTTGTCCCTCCAGCAGGTTCTATTAATTTCATACTGGGTTAAGGTCTTTAGACCAAGTAACCCATGTACCATTTGACTTGTGGATATGCAGCATTTCCAATAAAACAGGGTCAGAGATTGCCATATATGCAAGGCAAAGATTGCCTCCGAGTAGTCTGTATGAAACAGAATAAAGTGACAGTGATTTCAGGTGATCCACATAGGACAGATGCTGAAGACCTTGAATTTTTCTTGTGAGGAACCTTTGTGGTCTCAACAGTTGCTGTAGGTCAGCAGCGGCCTTAGGTCAGCTGGTGCCCTAGGCAAAAGGGCTCCACAGTGCCCCCCCCCACACCACCCAGGTGCCCCCAACCTGGTCTACCTACACCACATAAATACTGGAAAAGTGCCCTGCTGGCCGGTCCCTGGCGGCCCCCCTAGTTGGCCTATGCCTAAGGCCGGCCATGCTGCAGGTGCTTGGAAAGCTACATACCAAAAAGGGTGTTGTACTCAATTATTGGCCTGATGAGGGAATAGTACAGGGGGGTTATAACTTCTTTCTTTCTGGAGGCAATGCCCTTACTTATGATATGAACAATATAGAATGCCCTTCTTACCACTGGGGAGACATGGTGATCAAAGGAAAGGTTGCTGTCAACCTGTGTGCCTAGGTCTGTCACCACTGAGTGCATACTTAGGGTGTTGCTATTGATGTGGGAGTTAGCAGAAACTTCACTCTTCTGGAAATGAATGCTAATGCATTTTATTGCACTGAGTTTAAGGCCATGACATTGACACCAATCATTTGTTTGTGTAAGACCCTCTTTTAGGATGTTGACATAATTTGGAGATTTTATGACCGCTCCCAGTTTGCAGTCATCAGCAAACTTTGTCAGCCACAGAACTTTAGTTTTTGCTTGTACTTTGGAGAAATAGATTCCAAACAGTAGAGGTCCCAGGACTGATCCATGTGGATCACCACTGGTTACAGGTCTACTGTTGGAGGTGGAGTCCCCTATTTTGACTATATGTGTTCTATCAGTGAGCCAGTTAGTGACCCATTTAATTATATAAGGGTTGATACCTAGCTGGGTGGGTTTGTCAATGATGCTTGAGTGGGGTATAGTATCAAAAGCCTTGGCTAAGTCTAGGTAGGCTGCATGCACAGATTTCCCCTTGTCCAGGGCCTTGGTGACTGTCTCAAAGAATTCCATCAGGTTTAACAGGCATGATGTCCCTTTGACAAATCCAAACTAAGTAGGGTCAAGTGTTTGAAGATTACCTATATCTTTGTTGATAAGGTCCATGATGATTCACTCCATGACCTTGCAGACAAGGCTAGTCAGGCTAATGGAGCTATAGTTCCCAGGGTCAGTGGAAGCACCACCTTTGTGCAAGGGAATAACGGTGGCTATTTTACAGCTGGGATGAAGCCAGTGCTTAGACTGTGACTGAAAAGAGTAGGAGACAGGTGGTAGGGATGCCAGGGGGTATGTGTGGTGGGGACATGGAAGTGAAGTTTTCACAGAACCTGTCAGTCAACAGGTTAGCTATGTCCACAGGCTCAGTATATGTGGCATCATTAACTAATTAGTTCAGCACAAATCGGGGCCTTTCTTTTTAGGTTACAGATGTAACTGAAGAATGCCTTATGGTTGTCCTTAATTGAGGAAGCTAATTTGGATTCGTAGTTTGTTTTTGAGGACTTCACAAGAAGTCTTATTTGCTTGTTTAAGCTGAGGAGGGAGGGTTTCCAGTTTAGGGCTCACTCTCTCTTACTCTTAATCAGCAATTTCTTCCTCTTATTGTAAAGCTTGTTAATTGCAGTTGTCCACCAGGCAGGTTTGCTGTTCCTTGAGGAGCTTGTTTTGGTCCTATCAGGTATGATCAAATCAATGCAATTATACAGGTGTTTGTATAAAGCATCGGTGCCAGTTCCATCTGAGGGGGAAGGTGCACTGAAGCTATTTATACCATCCTATAAGAGGTTATAATCTGCTTTTGAGATGTTTTTTAGTTTAGTTGCTGCTGGGGGGGGGGGGGCAGGTGTGATAGTTACCTCGAATTTGACTGATTTGTGGTCAGATCTCACCAGGGAAGACCTCACAGTGGGGGTGCTACAGTGGTCCCCCATATTGGTAAGCACCAGATCCAGGATGTTGTCACCCCTTGTGGGGGTGTCAACCAGCTGATCCATGGCCCTGGAATTTGAGGAACCTTTGGCCAGGTGAGTTTGAGCATGAGTAATTTACCCAGTCAATGTATGGGTAGTTAAAGTTGCCCAAAACCATGGTGTTTAGATGTATCTTGACAGACTCAAGTAGATCCAAATAGGCAGAGTGGGTGTCCTGATTTATGGAGGGGGTCCTGTAGCTGGCAATGATTTGAATAGGTGTCCCGCCAACAGTTAATTGCACCTGAAGTATCTCTATGGATTCATACTGTTTAACCAATCCGGAGATTTATTTATCTTTAATGAATATTAATACACCACCTCCTTTAGTTTTCACTCCTTCAGTTTGTAGTCTGAATGTTTGGAAGGAGATGTAACCCAGTATGGCTTGGGTGCTCTCCATAGCCTTGAACCAGGTCTCTGTGAATGCACAAATGTCTGTGACTTCCAAGGTGAGAACTGCTTCCAGTGAGTACAGTTTAATGTTAAGACTCCTAGCATTTAGCAGTATAACCTTAAGGTTGTTTTTAGATGGAGTTTTTACACAGGGAATTTTGTTCTTGATACACTACCTAAAAAGGTACTATGGGGGTGGCAACAGCCTTAGTCAGTAGCTGAAATCCCAGGGGTGACAGATGAAGACCATCTCTGGCAAAGCATTGAGGTCTATCGATCATGTCACCCCAGGCTAACAGATACTGGATCCCAATAGAATGTCACCAGAAACTAAGCCAATCATTGAAGTTAATCATTTTCTGTTTGCATTGCGGTATCATCCTAGGTGAAGGTAAAATGCTGCTAAAGCCTAGGGACATACCTGCCTGAGACACATAATCCAAGAGCTCAGTCATGTCTGTCTTCATATAGTCCAAAGAGATATGTCTCAAGTCGTTCACACCAACATGGACTATGACTGAGTCATAACAGTACCTGTTGTTGACAGACTTGAGTGCATGTGTGATATGGTGGATCCTGGCACCTGACAGACAGTTGACCATGACCTTTGCCTTATCCAGCCTGGTGAGAGGGACATCTATGTGTCTCATGATGGAATCACCTACAATAGACTCCCAATTATCTGTTCTCACTGGGACCAGATCTTAGGCTGCATAAATGAATGGCTGGTTAATCAGAAAAAACATACAAAATAATATCTATAGGTTAAAACATCAGCTAGAATAACAGGATTTGTGTTAGTGAGCATTTTTCTAGTGAATATGAAGTCTAAAACTCAAATGTCTGTCATTATTTAGCTCAGAGAAGGTGGAAGTGTTGTTCTTCTCTGTTGTCTTTTGCTAAGTCTATGGCAAAAATGTGATGGCCGGTTAAAGAAGAGTCTGGTTAAACAGAGGCCGGATAAGAGGAAGTCTATTGTATGACTACTATGTTTTGTTTTGTGTTTTGTCTTAAGGGCTTGACAGGTGAGCTATTATGTGTATTGTGTTCTGCAGAGGAAATATATGTAGTGTGCTTGTGTTTGTGTTTGGGAGGTCTCTGGTGTTTAGGTATGTTTCTGGTGAGGACCTCCGCATATGTAGGTATGTGTGATGTGGGTCTGGGTGAAGTAGGAGGCAAGGTGTCCATGCTGACAACCTGCTCCTTGTCATATGTATTCACTGGTGTGTGAGAGAGCATGGATTTAAGGTTCTTAATATAGTTGCATCTCTTACATGTTGAGTTTGTGTGGACTAGGAGCAGAGGGTTGTCAGTAAACATGAGGCAATTGCTACACTGCCTCAGGATGCCCATGTCAACCAAGCTGGCTGGAGAAACTGTGGGAAATTGTCCGTCCATAGTGTTAGGTAAATTTATATGGTCAGAGAAAGAGGTTGCACTTAGGAATGACTAGTGGATGAGAGGTGTGTTGGTACCTCTGAGTCAAGGCGTGGTGTTTCACCTGACAGTAGAGCAGTGTCATGAAAAACCTCTGGAGGACCACAGGCACAGTGCTAAGGGAAAATTTAACAAGCAAAATGTTTGCATCTAAAACTGCCAATGGTAAACACCTTTACGCGGCAATGCATAATGGTGCACTACACGCAAAGAAGCACAAATGCAGGACTTAAATAAAACAAGAAATGACAAGAAATAACCTTTTTAACTTAAACTAGCAAATAAGGACACTGTCTCTGAGTTCTAGTCCAATAACCCTCAATTAGATGGGAACCAGACAGCACTCTCCTCTCACAAGGGTACAGAATGGCCTTCACCAACAAGGGTGACTTGAATTTGATGCTCAGAAGTTACAAAACAAACCCAGAAACAGCACACCTGGAACTGGGCTATGCTACAGTTGAACTAGTACAGTGTACAGTAAAATGTGGTAAAAAACATTTCAGACAATTCAAACAGACAGTAGAATGCAAATACAAATTAAAAGTGAAATATAAGAGCAAAAACATGTACTTATAGTTAGTTGGAAGCAACGTATGCCTCATATCTTTCAGTGTCTCAGTGAAGAGCTAGTATTAGTGCTCAAGTGATACCAAACAGTCTAGATTCAGCAAGTCTAAATCTGGCCTAAGTCTAAATCTGGCCTATGCTATAAAATGCAGAAGCACTAGAAATGCAAAGTGCATAAAATCACAGTCACAACAGAAAAAAAAAATACTGTTTAAATAAAGCAGCAATTCACCAGCAATTCCCAGCTTAGAAGGGTGTAGGCCACACTCTCTGACCCCAAGAGTCTAGACCACAAACCTTCCTAATGTAAAACAACTGTTTTTAGAGCCCAAGTCCTTAAGTCAGAACTATGGCACTTCAGAATAACAGACACAATAGGCCTTCAACCAGCAATTTCCAGCTTAGAAGGGTGTAGGCCATCATCTCCTGCCTCAAAAGTTTAGATCACAACTCTTCCTAATGTAAAGTAACTGGTTTGGAACCCAAGTGCTTAAACCAGAATAAAACCACTCTGAATAACAGGCACAATAAGTCTTCACCAGCAATTCCCAGCTTAGAAGGGTTTAGGCCACACTCCCCTGACAAAAGAGTCTAGATCACAACCCTCCTAATGAAAAAAAAAACTGGTTTGGAGCCCAAGTGCTTAAACCAGAAGTAAGACACTTTCAGAATTACAGACACAACGAGCCTTCACCCAGCCATTCCCTGCTTAGAAGGGTGTACTCTATCCTCTACTGCCACAAGAGGTTAGACCACAAATCTTTCTAATGTAAAGTAATTTGTTTGGAACCCAAGTGCTTAAACCAGAATAAAAACTCTTAGAACAACAGGCATGATAAGCCTTCACCCAGCAATTCCCAGCTCAGAAAGGCAGTGGCTACCCTTTCCTCTGACAAGAGTGTAGACCACAAGCCTTCTTAATGTAAAATAACTGGCCTGAAGCCCAAGTCCTTAAACCAAAACTAAGAGGGGTAGAATAACAATTACAATTTAAACAGGCTACTACAAAGCAGTTATAAATGCAGCAGAATAAATGCAATTGAACACTTTTAAGAACAAGCAGCAAAAGCAAAATAAAGGAATAAAGTAGGAAGAGACACAAATACAGTAAAAGCATCTGAATAAAGTATATTTTTGTTAGGGAGCAAACTGTATAACATGCAATTTATATCATTGATTGTTTTATACAAATACTGTTAAGAACAACATTTTTTTTACTTACAGTTGCTTTTTTCCTCGTTCCTTTTAGTGTCCTTCCTAACATTAATGACATGAAGTGGGGTATACACATTTTAGTCCCCCACAAGTCTAACAAAGTTGACAAAAGTCCAGTCTTTCCTCTTTTTCTTGCAAAGCCATAGCTCACAAATGTGATCGATGTTTCATAATTTCACATTTATTCACCAGTTTCAGTGTTGCTGGTCTTCTTCCTGTTAATTTCCATCTGCCATCCCCAGACTCTGTTTCAAGAATAAGGAACTCCTGAATCTTCTAGTCAACACCTGTGCTTTTTTTTGCCTGTCACTAATTTTCCTTTGGAAAATTGAAAAGGGTTTCACTGGCAAAGTCTCACTATGAACTTTGTTATCCGGATCTCCCTCTACTTGTTGGCTCACTTTTTGTTGGACACATTTTTATATGTCCTCCTTAGCTTATCCTGCATCATAAAATGACATTGATCCTCCAGGAAATAATATTCTGAAAACAGCTGGATACAACAGCTTGAATCTACCACCTGCCTCTAGTCTTGACATCCCCTGATTGCCTGGATAAATTTGCTTCAATTCAGCATGATGTACAGTGAATAATCATTTTCCACAAATACTCTACTGTCTCCACTTTTTAATACTTTGGTCTTTTACCGCAGTTTTATCAGGATCACCTCTTTCTGCTGGTAGGTTTGCATCTTACTAATACAGGTCTTGGCTGCTTTTCGATGGTAAGGTTTGGAACATGCACATAGTGTGCCCTTTCAATTAACATTTTCTGCTTTGGAATACCAGTCCAGTTGCTTATGTGTGCTTTCATAAAATGAATACAGTCTGTTCCTTCTAGTTTCTCTGGTAAAACCGAAAATCTCACATTTTCCCTACATGCTTTGTTCACTAATTCTCCCATTTTTTTAAAACATCCATTTTTGAACAGTTTCATACTTAGCCAGCCTTTCCTTCATGTTGACCTCTGATTTTTGCAGTTTTATCAACTCATCTGTATATCTGTTTAAAGTTTCTTCCATTTATTCCAATATTTTGTTATTTAAGTTGATATACTCCTTCAGTGTTTTGTTTATTTAGCTCTGAACACATTAGACTTATTTTTTTTTTCATCTAGATTACTGGAAGCTATGTCTTGCATCATACTTGGAGCTTGAACTTCTTTTTGCTGAACAGCTATATGCTTCTTCCCAGTCAGTGTTTTGTTTTCACTTTTTCTATATGATTTTCTTTCAGGTTCTTCCCTCTTTGAGAAATGAGTCATGCATTATTGATGACATTAATTGACATGCAATTGCAACTGATACAAAATAATTATTTGACAGGCAATTATACAGAACTAAATACATATAGACAATTATGTCCAGGTTGTTGTGTATTTCACACTAGGTCTGGAAATATGACTAAATCATGTCACATAGAAATTAGAACTAGGCCTGGCAAATGGACTGTCTCTGCTGAATGTTCAACTCTGGGAACATTGAAGTAGAAGTTAAGGCATGTTCTGCAGCAGGAACACTGTCTGGATTGCTCTGAGATCTAGAGTCTGTATCACAGGAACAATACTGCAATATCAATTCTGATACAGGAAGAAGATGTCTGCAATCTCTCCTGTACTCCACACCATCAGATTCTATGATGTAGGATCTCAGCTTGGCACCTATACCTGTCACTTGACCAAGTCGGTCGAAACCTTTTGCTGTTTGTATCCTCACTGTCTCTCCTTCTTGCAATGGACAAATAAATCTGCCCGATTTGTCATAGCTGGACTTCTGGAGCGAACACTTTCAGAATAGTTGGGCTTTGATTGTTCTTTTGTTCTTAGCTTTAGGCCTCAACAATCTGGAACTGATAGGCAATGTTGTTCTGGTTTGCCTAGCTAGAAGTCAATCAGCAGGCAAGCCAAGTATATTGTCATGGGGTATGTTTCTGAGATTGAGTAAATTCAAAAATACATTGGTATTATCATGATTTGACTTTATAGTAATTGCTTTGCACTCTGTAATGCACATTCAGCTAGTCCATTTGACTGTGGGTATTCTGGACTACTAGTAACATGTACAAAGTCCCATTCTTTTGCAAATTTCTGAAACAACTGACTGGTAAATTGGGTACCATTGTCAAAAATAACTTTGTGTGGACTACCATGGGCTGAGAAATTATGTTTCAACTTGGTGATAACAACAGTGGATGTTAGGTTGGGTAGCAAATCAATCTCAAACCAATTAGAATAAGAGTCTCCCAACACTAAGTAATGCTGATTGTTCCACTCAAATATATCAGTGACTACTCTTAACCAAGGAACTTGACTTAGCTGAAGTGGTTCTTTTTACAAATGCAGTTTAGTACTATTGCATGCTGAAAAAGAAGAAAGTCCTTTATCAATATCTTTTGCTAGAGAAGGCCAAAATGCTAGTCCTCTCACCCTTCTTTTGGTAGATTTTGAAACTGGGTAACAACAATGCAAAATTTGGATGTATTCACATTGTAAGGAAGCAGGAACAACAATTTTAGGCCCTTTAAAAATAATGCCATCTTCCATCAACATTCATCTCTGTAAAGAAAATAAGTTTGCACTTCAGGTGGTACACTAGATTGCTTTGATGGAATCCAGCATCAATATAGTGGTTGAGCTATTGCAAAACTAGATCAGTCTTTGTATGATCTCTCAGCTCATAAAGTCTTGCGGTAGAAAACTTATGCACTTCCATGTCATCCAAATCAAAATGCTCTGCATTAAGCTGTTCCATTGCATTTCTGGGTGATCTGGATAAGGTACCAGCCAGATAAAGGAGTTTGCCTTTTGCATAGACCATTTTGAAATTGTACTTTTCCAATCTGAGCATCATTCTTTGTAATCTTGCTAGAGCTGAATGCATAGACTTCTTTAAAATAGTGACTAGAGGTTGGTGATCAGTTTCAATCTGAATAGTTCGACCATAAATATAATCACAAAACTTTGAACATGCAAATACTATTGTCAAACGTTCTTTCTCAGTTTGAGCATATTGCATTTTAGTTTAGGTAACAGTTCTAGATGTATAGGTTACTGGTCTGCCTTCTTGAAGAATAACTGTACCAAGACCAAATTTTGAACATCACAGGAAAGAGTGACTGGTTTATTGACATCATAGTATCTTAATGTAGGTAGGGTGGCATTTTTCTGCTTAAGGTCTTCAAATGCTCTCTGGTGCTGTTCGAACCAGGAACATGCAACATTTTTGCACATTATCTTTCTCAAAGGCGCTGTCAGCTCACTGAAGTCTGGTATAAAGTTGCCTAAATAATTGACCATACCAAGAAAACATTGTAGAGCTTGAACATTATCCAGTGCTGGCATCTCTAGAATGGCTGCTTGTTTGGATGGGTCTGGTCTCAACCAGTGCTAGAAAATAAATGACCTATATATGTAACTTCTGGTAATTTGAATTTGCACTTCACAGGATTGAGCTTCAAGTTCGCTTCACATGCTCTGTCTAGAAATTTCTTAAAGTTTCTGTTATACTCTGCTTCATCATTGCCTCCAACCAATAAATCATCCACTATTATGGCACAAGGATAACCCGAAAAAATTTGCTCCATTGCATGCTGAAAGACTCTTTCCCCTTTGTTATTTGCGTTATATTTAGATCCACTGGAAAATAAAATAATGGACTAAGAAATTCAAGGATGTAATTGATATGGTTGTCAAGAAAAGCTGTATCTATTTGCAGCTGATATATTTTATACCTGTTAAAACCAGAAAAGAACATTTCAGTGTTGTGGAACATTCTGAAGCAGTTTCAAATATTTTTGGGATACAACATTAATAATGCTAATATAAAGGCAATAGCTCTAAATTATATATCCACACACAAATTCATTCTGCAATATCCATATGTATGAGGACATGATAAAATGAAGTATTTGGCAGAATAGATTAAAAGGATTCTGGTGTGGCAGCAAATGATATGTGAGAAGAGACCAAATAAAAGATAATACAAAAACTGAAAAATTGGAAGCACTGTTATATGGCTGTGGATAACAAGATACAAGCAATTAAAATGTTTTTTAATTTCTTTAGTTTTATACACAGGTCAGGCATATTTATATCAATCAGAGAGGTTGTAGATAGCAATTACTAAAGAGGTGAAGGATTTTATCTGGGAGGGGAATATGGCAAGAGTCAAGTGGGATAAGCTGATTCTTCCAATAGAACCAGGCAGTTTGGAATTACCTGATTTGAAGGGGTATTTCAGAGCTGCAGCGTTAAGGCTCCTATACATAGCACAAGCAAAAACCTATACTTCAAAGTGGAAAGAAGTGATGAGGAAAGGGGAAGCTAAAAAAACAAGGAGAGACTGGGATTTTGGATGTAGATCCTTAAGCAGAATAGCAATAACCATACAGAATATTATATTCATAAAGTAACAGAAAGTAGTCTAAGAACTAAGCCAATATGAGAATAGAGAAAGGAGATTTTGCCAATAGTGATGACTGGGATACAAACAATATACAAAAGGGGGCTGGAATTTATTGGAGAAAACTTGCAAAAGAACCAAGATATTGGGAGCAAATAATTAGAGAGGGAAAGGTAATAGAATGGGAAGAGGCCAAGAATTTACTTAGACTGCAGACTAGAGATTGCCTTCGCTAACAAGGATTGATATCAGAGTATAGGCAAACAGAAAGAAACAGGGGAATCCTAAGCAAAGAGTTTTTAGTAGAATGTAGAACAGAAGCTGCTGTTAAAAAAGGAATAATTAGTAGTGCATACAAAATATTGCATGATAACTATAAGAATAAATCAAAGGAGGTTAGAAAAGATTGGGAAGAGAGAATGGATAAATATGGGGGATATATATATATATATATATATATATATATATATATATATATATGGATTCACTTCAGAAGCTCGAATTTACAAAATCTCGAACTGCAAGTAACCGAAACCAAAAGATCGAGTTTCATAAACTCGAACTTCTGAAGCGAAACCAAAAAAAAAAAAAGACAAACTTTGCTTTTGCAGGGGGGCTTCACCCCCCTGCACCCCCCACACGCCCCCTACTTAAATATACCAACTCCAAGATCACGTTACAGTGCGGAAATGGGAAATCTCCCATCTTGCGCTGTATGCGGAAGCGCAAAACGGGAAATTTCTCATTTCCTGTCAACACCGCAAAAAAAATAAAACATTACGTACACACAGAGCATAGAAGAATCCCTGCCTCTGTGTGCATGCAATGTATTAAGGTAAGTAAACTCTTATTTTTAAACACTACATATATTCAGATTTACTGAAATCTCGATGATATGGTCTCGACCATATGAAATTCGAGATTTCAGTAGTCCAAGTGTTCGATATATGTGAATATATATATATATATATATATATATATATGTCTTCCAAATATGCAACAAAGTCTAGAAAAATTAGGATCTTGGATTACAAGTGTTTACGTAGGTATTTTTATACCCCAAGGAGACTCCAAAAAACTTATCCTCAGGTAGACAGCAAATGTTGGAGGTGTGATGGGGAAGAAGGAGGTAATTGGGAACATATTTTCTGGGAGTGTAATGAGTTGGCAGACTTTAAGATTTCCTGCAGACTACTCTGTCAGAGATACTGGGTAAACAAATTGGTGTTGCCTAGACATAGCAAGGCCTTACTGAGTCGTAATTATAGTGGCATCTAAAAAAAGCAGTCATTAGAAAATGGAAGTCAAAGTCTAAACTAACTGTACCAGAAGTAGTGAATATAGTAATGGAGATAAAACTAGAACTGAGATATTTAGAAAATGGTAGGAGCAGATTACATAGAAAACAATGGGAATTGTTGGAACAATACCTGCAGAGGAGAAATGAGGTTTAAAAGAAGGCAACATTTGAATGAACTATATAATGTTTGACTGACAATGACTGGCTAGATTATAAGTGATGTATAATGTTTGCAACTAAAATTATGTCAATATGGTTTGTGATGTATAATGTTTGCAATTAAAATTATGCCAATATAGTTTGTTTTCATTTATATAAATGTAAGATTACATATGTCATACATGATAATTTAATAAAGATGTTTCTTGTTTAAAAAAAAACATGCATTCAGGCTCGCTGCACTAGATGAAGGCTTTAAAGGTAAAGGCACATCTGTATGTGTTAACAAAAGTGTCACCTCCAGACTCATTAGACAGAGAATAATGACGTGATAACTCCTCCATGTTCAACTTACCATTAATAAAACCCCTTATCACATCATAACCAGCCATATGACCCATTATACATCTCCCTTGGCCCATATCTCCTACCTTATTAGTATGGAGTCTCCAAGCATCAAGCCAAACAACATTTTCCTTCAGCTACACTTCTAGAAATTGGGAGACCTATACATCCCCTAACATATATTCCCAGAGAGTTCTAGACTCAAACTCTCTGGAACACCTTGTCCATACCCCAACTAGGGTCAACAAAATCCTGTATTTGGCTCTTACCAATATGTGACAGCTCTGTTCTATAACAACTATAACTCCCTTCCTAGTCAAATCAGATCATAAATCAGTCACATTCACTGCAAGACTAAAACTGGAAGCATCTTCCAGTACCTCAGTATTCAGATACTATTCTAAGGTAAATCTATTAAAACTGAGTGATGACTTGGCTAAATTTAATATCCTGTATCCTGTCTGAAACTGATAACTCCATTGTATATGCAGAATGCTGTGTCACCACATTCTAAACTCGTGTAAGTAGCTGTACACAGGCATCTGTCCCTCTCCAAAGTAAATACAATGTCAGATTTGGAAATAAACTCCTGTATGTGAATGAAATATAAGCAGGCTATACAACAAGATAATATCATCCTCCAAACAGGTTATGTGTCTGTTTGAAAGGAGGAAAGCAACAGTTATTTCCCTGCACAAGGCTGAGGCATCAACTGACTCAGGTAACTGTAGACTGTCGGATCAACCTCATCTGTAAGGCTATGGAAAGGATCATTATGGAATTAATAACAAGGAGATAGATAACCCACAAACCCGTGACCCAAGCCAGTTCAGTTTTGTCAGGGTCAAGTCCTGCCTACTTAACCTGGTCAACTTTTTTGAGAAGGTTACATAAACAATGGATGAGGTAAAATCAGTACACACCACACATCTGGATCTTGGTAAGACATTTGACAACATTCCACACTCAGATATTGCTAACAAATTCTCCCAACTAAATGTTAATTCCTATGTAATTTGATAGGTAGCAAACAGGCTCACAGATAGAACCCAGGAAACTAAGGTGGGTGGCTCCATCTCCACCAACATACATGTCACCTGCGGTGTACCCTAGTGAGCTGTTCTTAGGTCACTCCTCTTTGGTATGTACTTTTTGGAGATCAAAGCTAATGTTAAAGATTTATGACTGACCAAGTTTGTTGCTGATTGTAAACTATGTGCCATTAGAACTCTCCAGAAGGCACTAAGATCCACCAAGAGGACCTTTGCCAAGCAAGTAGCTGGTGTCAAAACCATAGACTACAATTAAATGCCAAAAAATGCAAAATAGTATCTTTCAGCAATTACAACATCCCTTGCAACTATCAAATCATAACACTCCCCCGGAAATCGATACAGTAGTCAGGGACCTGGGAACCTGTGTAGACAATGAATTGTCCATCAATCAGTATGTATCTACTGTTGTAAGAAAATATTTTTTTTCATTTCCCAGCTTATTAGTAAAGGTATGGCATCCAGGTCCAGGGATGTGATTATTCCACTGTATTAGTCACTTATTAAGCCGATCATTGAATATAATTCCCCTTTGGCATGTATCTGTCCAAACATTTGATTCAACTGAAATGTCCACAGCATTTTCTCACTAAGAAAATCAAGGGTCTACATCACAGAAACTACACTGGTCATCTTAATGCTTGTTCCTATTCTTGACATCATACAAGCTGCTGTGGGGTGACCTTTGTCTTGCTAACAGAATCTCAACAGATCCTATACTCTCAGATCTACATTACATCCACAATTCCAATGATGTCATAAACACCCATTTAAGAGATTTTAATCTCTTCTGAAACATAAATAGAGCATGCTGGAAGGATAGATATGCATCACAGAGAATTCTATTTCTTTGGAATCATTTTCTTCTCCACATAAGATAAAGTACTTATTTTAATTCTCTCCATATGTAATCTGGACAAATGGATAGAAAACCACAAATTCATCCAATGAGTAGCACTCTTGTCCCTTATGGAAAGGGGTAACATAAATCTTCCACTACTCTGGATTATTCATATCTGAATTACAAGGGAAACAATTAATGGGAATGCATGTCTCAGCTTCTAAAGATCCTCAAGGGTTAATAGCATACTAAGTACATACAAACCTTTAATAATAACATTCATAAGGATCCAATTAACATTCAGGAAAATTCAAAGTAGATAACATAGAGAAAGAGGAAAGAAAAAGGAAAGGACAAAAAATAAAAGAAAACAAAAGAAAAAAGACAGAAAGGGAGAATAAATAATTTTTCTTCCATTTTCTTATTCCAATTTTTAATTACCATTTCTTTTGTTCAACCATATTCTTTCCTAAAGTCAGAACCTATTACTTCTTTTATATAAATGTTATTGATCTATCTTTTCCTTCAGCAAACTATAAACCTTTTCTTTTTGTCCTACACAGTTTATTTAAGCATTATTTGACAATTCTTATATCTTATACTTTAAAATGTAATAACTAAGGTAATAATCATAATAGTGACTCTCTTTTATATCCCATTTTTCTTCCTTATCTCGTTTCATTTGTTACTTCTTCTTCTGTTATATTTTTAAATGCACTGTGTTTTGATGTTTTGCCAAAAAGGGTAGTTTAATGTCTATTTACAATATTTAGAATGTATTCTACCCACTGGCATCTTTTAAATGTCTTTTTTTTGTATTCCTATTTCTTCCTATCTTCTATGACTTCATTTTCCCTTTCCCTTTTGCCTTTTTCTATATTGCTTTTTATTTTTATTTTATTCAACCCTCCCTTCACTTTCTCATCTGTCTTCTTCTTTCTTCTTTTTTTTTCCTCCCTCTTTCTCTTCTCTCAAACTCTCCCTTCTTCATTCCCTCTCATTCACTCTTCAATGGTTTCAGCTTTAGTCTCTTACACTTCTTCATTGTCATTTGTAAATTAATTATACATAGTTTAAGAAAGAAAAGCATTCATATAATACAGATTCCTACTCTTCTCTTGTTTAAGAGCATGGATTAAGCTTTTCCTTTTTCCAGTTTTTTTTCCTTTCTACTGTACTAATTTGTTCCACAAATTGGATAGAACATCATGCTATCCTTCTATATTTTTTATATTCAGTAGGTTTACTATTGAGATAACATCATTATTTATATCTTCAAAATTTATATTTGTTCATATTAGTATGTAATATAGGATCATAGAAGGCTACTAGGCTAATGGCCCTGGGGTCATTACAAGCCTAGCCAAGAGTTTATCCCCAAAAAGAAACCTCAGTCAGTACCTGTCACCCCTGTCAATTAGGGACACAGGTGGAACCCCTGGGACAAATTTGTGGTTTACCATTCACTCATCAAGGTTGCACTTGAACAGGGTCAGCAAGGTACTTTGACGTGTATGGGAAGTCTATTCCAGAGATGGGGCAGCCTCTTGGAGAAAAACCCGTCTCTCCAGCAGGTTTTGTTGATATCACATATTAGATTCAGGCCTTTTGAGCAGGTAATACACGAGGAGTTAGACTTATGGATATGGAGCATCTCTAGTAGGGCAGGGTCCAAGATTGCCTTGTAGGCAAGACACAGATAACCTCTGAGCAATCTGAATGATATTGAGTAGAGTGATGATGATTTGAGTCTGCCCACATAGGACAGGTGTTGGAGACCATGGATTTTCTTTATGAGGTACTTCTGTGGCATTTCCAGTTGGTGCAGATGTTTGGAGAGGTACATACCAAATGAGGTATTATACTCAATTATTGGTCTAATGAGGGAGCAGTATACAGTGGAAATAACCTCCTTTTTCCTGGACGCAATCCCTTTACTTATGAGACGAACAAAGTACAAGACTTTTCCTGACCACTACCGCTATATGATGGTTGAGTGTTGATTATTATCAACCTGAGTACCCAGGTATCTCACCACAGGTTGTGTGTTTAGGGGGTTGCCATTGATGTGGTAATCAGTAGGGGCCATGTTTTTGCCGAATGGTATGATGATACATTTTTTTTGCATTTAGGTTGAGACATCTTCCCACAGTTGTATATTGGGCTCTTTATTTCTATGTTCAATTTCCTACATAAGTGTATTATTCGAATAGATCTTTCTTATCATATACCAGTTATGAAAATTATTTCATTATATAAGGTAAACCATTTTATATTGATAATATCCATGCTGATTAACTTACTTATGCATATTCTTCAACTTTTTTCAACAAATATCTATTAAACTGCATGTTAATCTCACCAAAAACCTAACCCAGTATCTGCATTTATTTTTGGTTATGTTTTATAGCTCAAACCATCTTGTTTAGTCTATATTTTATGTTAATAGACTGAATATCTAAACTGGATCATAGTATACAGCTGAAAATGATGTTAATTTTCTTTTAATGAATTTAATATAGTAGTCAATACAGTAAAACTGAACAACAAAAATTCCTTCTCTTTTTTCTTCTCTGTCACTTTTCTACAAAACTTCTACACTTATATTATAGTCACTTTTTATTGTATTAGTGGTCCATGAGGAAGTGAGTTTTTGTCTAGGAGTAATTAACTGCAAACTTATTAATATCAATTAGGCACAGAAATTAGAAATGAATACATTAATATACTTTCATTGAAAAATCAGAAATACCTACAACTAATTTACAAATAAGTACTAAGTATACTTTTATGAATGGATAACAAAACTGTCCTTTTAACTATGTTCCTATAAAGCAAATATAAAAGTATATAAAGATGAAAATGAAAATACTTTACCATAATAATTAGAAAATAGTAAATATACTAAATTGTCATATTGTAATCATTAAAATCCTTCACTATTTAGCCAAATGCTGTGGTTGAAGAGACCAACAAAGTTTAAAAAACACCTTCTGCCAGGTCTGCATCATCTTCCTAAAGTCCTTAACTTTATAATTTATTGTATAGCAGTACCCAATACATAGGAATCTTGAAAAGTCACACTCTGCTTCACTAAACTTTATAATAATTATTAGTGTTCCAACTGTACAACAGTGTCATGTCTTCCTATTCCATTTATCTGCAACCATTCCCCTCCATCCAAGTCGAGTTCATTTAACTGAGTTGATCCCATCAGTTGTCCCACCAAAACCCCAAATATACAGAGATACATATGTTAGACATTTCAGATGCACACCATCATACACGTCTTTGAATGATTCAAACAGGTGTAGTTTAGTATTTAGCATTTAATCCATGAATGTTCATCCCAACTGCAGTACAAATCAAAGTATTTGTTTTTCATTTATAATGTTACAGTGTAAACTAAGGAATCATCCCAAGTTATTCACCAAAACAGAATGTTTCCCCTTCTTGCCCCATTCTCTGTTTTCAGCTAATTATATTAGGTTGCTTATCCCATGTATCCACTAAACTAACAGAACCAGTCTCTTAAACAAAGCTTCACCATCCCTACTAGGAATCTATCTAAAATAAAGTCAAACTATTTTCATTGAGATATTCAATAACACAAGCTTATCTTGACTCTATCTTCTACCAGAAAAATTGCATTTCATTCCACATTTCATACCCCTTTGATTTCAGAGACTATCTAGTAAGCCTGCATATTACTAAACCCCATTAAGCCTGCATATTACTAAACCCCATTAAGTAATATTGTTAAGGAATGTTATTGCTTGACAGTGGTTTGCGAGTTCCCTTGAAATCATGTAAATACATTACCCGGACCTCCTTGTCACAAGAGCTAGATTTGCCTCCTACATCTCCATATGATCAGCACAAGAATGAAAAATGAAACAGAATATCTTCCAATAATGTTAAATTTTCCAGAATTTCATGTCTCTGCCCTCAACTAATAAGAAACATTATAGAATCCAGCAAACTCTAGCAGCATAAAAAGGAACATCAATCATACATTCAGTCAGCATAACAGCTATAGTATTCTAGGAATAACTTAAACTCTGCTTCAGCCCTGCAACACTAAAGAATGTCTCAACAAACAGTCATAAGTATTGCAGGATACACCATCCCAGCACAGAAGTCTAAAATCCCAACCCAGCACACTCATCAACTATCAAAACAAGACTCACCCAATGCAAAAGGAGAATCAAAGCATCCCACCAAACTACAACATGTGTTTGCATATAAACCACCAATAACAATCGTTCTCCCATCCACAAACCACTCCCGTCACTGAAAGATAGGCTCCACTAGGTATTCACTATAATAATAAAAACAGAAATATCTAGTAGACACTGTCAACATCTATCACTTCAGACGTCTAAGCATAATAAAACATCATTTTTAAGAAGTCCTGTATCTCTGGCACTTACCATTCCAAGAATAGTGATGGACATGTCTTTACTATGAATAATTCTGAACTAAAATACACATTTTCACCATGAGTGTTGACAAAGTGAAGTAAAATAAGGGCATGTGACAATTCGTTTACAAAATACTAACTTGGTTGTTTGAAAAGTGGGCCAATGACTAATTGTTTTCAAAATATTTCATATAAAATGTCTTCTTTCAATATGAGACAATTGACTAAAATCAACTGTTGTTTGCAAGTTATTTTTAGTTATATACTAATAAAATATTCCAGCATCGTTTAGCATAAACTTCATATTTGTGAAAATATGTGCTTAATCAGTAGCTTTTCCTGTTAAAGTCAAAATAAGTTAAGAAGACTCTTAATTCTATAAATATCATTTGGATATACAAATATAGACAGGTTTACCTTTGATGCAGTAGCATTGTCGCCTCACAGTAAGATGCTGTCTGGTTCGATTCTCAGCTAGAGCGTCTTTTGCGTGGAGACATGCATGAATGGGCGTACCTTCGTTAAAGGTTGTGCATCAGGGCTGGTAACTTGGCATGTAAAAATCAACTACCAATCATTAGCGGACCGGAGTTCCGCTGTGGCAACCCCTAACCGGGAAAAGCCGAAAGACACAAACAAACCTTTGATGACATCTTGTGAAAGAACTATATACTTCATATCTTTTTTTTTACTTACATGAACTATAATTTTAAGAACATTACAGCTAAAATGCAAGTTTTTAATTATTATTTTTTTGTGCAATATGAAACAGAAGTTTTTTTACACATTTGTTGTTGATGAAGGTGTAGTAACCTTCAGTTTCTTTGAAACCACAATATTCCAATTTTCTTTCTCAGAAGGTATTTTCAGTGAGGTATGTTTCCAGTCCATTTTTCTGCAGCTTGATATTAGATTATTTTGCACAAAAGAAACACTTTTTCGTTCATGGAATTAGATACTCTTTTTTTTTTTCATGTGGAAGCAAATAGTTTATTTCTTGTTGGGAACTTTAATGTCGTGTTGTTTCAGTAACTTTGGAAGATGCTATTATGCCTTTTTTCCTATTATTTTAGTGGCATAGTCTTTGTCAACTCTAATGCTGCTGCTGCTGTCAACTTTGATTGGTGAGTTTAACCAGGTAGATTTCAAAACCATTTTTTTTGTCAAGTTAAGACAGAAATATTACTATTACTGACACTGACAGAAAATTCACTTTTGAAAGTATAAGTTTTCCTGCTCACTTGCATCCTCATCTATTCCAGTCTTGTAGTTTTAATACTCGCGGTAACCATGAAGTTAATTTACTTGTTATTCCACCTATATTTTTTCACAGATTTCCAAAAGAAACTTACATTATTTCATCTCTATTCTCTAAATCCACAACTTTGTTGAGTAACCAGGCATTTCCTTTAATAAGGATTCAGTTTGTTTCTTCACCTCCCAAAGATTACCTTTCTTGACATTTAAGGAGGTCTGTATGTCTTTGATCTGAGTTAATTGTTGTAATGTCAAAGACTGAAGTAGTTCTGCATGTTTGTCATAGCTATCTTGAATAAAGTCTATTTTGTTCTGAAAATGGTCATTTTAAAGTGAATAAAAATAAATAAATATCCATTTGTTAACCAGAGAGGCCCACTGGAGACACAGCCCCTTTTGAGGGGTGAGCCAGGGGCAATGTCTGGTTAAGTGACTTGCTTAAGATCACATAGTAAGCAAATGAGGGCTGAGGGAACCAAACCCTGTATCACCACAATTATAGCTCACAGCTTAAACGGTCTGTGCTAACTACTAGACAAAAGTAAGTCAGTGAATAGATTAGTTAATTTAAGTATATTCTTAGTGAATGTTCATTATGAGAGAACTTTGAAGAACTTACTTTTTATTTATAATTCCAGTAACTGTTGGGAAAAGGGGAGAAATCTAGTACTTTGTTTAATGAATCCAATTTGGTAAGTATTCAGGAATAATAAAGTCCTGGAGTACTATTGCAAACTATGTAAAATAAAACTTTTCTTTCAGAAAGCAATATTTTCTGCTAAACATCACATAGGAGCTATGACATATCAGTAGTCTTGGATCTCTCTCTCATGACTTTATTTTTTTTTAGTTCTGGTTTCTTGAGCATCAGAAATGAGATTCTCAGAATTTCAACAAGAACATATCATTTTGTGTAGCTAGTCTTTTCATCCTTGGGTATATCACGTTATCTTTGTTTGCTTGTCTGTCCTTATTTTTTGTCATTTTTTATTTCTTTAGTATATTTGGAAATGTATATTATGTGCATGTTTCACTGTTTTGTTTCTCATTTCTTTTTGTTTCAATTTTTGTATGATTAAATGTTGTCATGTATTGTCAATTTTTTCATACATTTGAAAACAGTGTTTACTTAGTAGTTGAGTTTGATTTATTCTTTTTTTGTGGTGGGGGCTGTGCATAGTTATTTCTATTAGTTGCTGTGTTGTTTACATGTTGTTAGTTGTTCTAGCCTTGATTTTTGTTATATGGGGCTGTGAGTTGATTTTTTTATGCAGGGAGTAGTGGTGTTTTAGATCAATTGATGTTATTTGTCTGACATTTATTCTTTGTTTAGATGGCAGATTTTTATGTACTGCGTTAGATTTTGTATGTTTTGTAGCTTAACTTCTTTTCCAATTGAAGTGAATAGGAGCCACACATTTGTTTATAGGTTCAGAAAATCATACGATCTTTGGAGGTTAATAGGCTAATGGCCCTAGAGCCCTTATAAGCCTATCCATATTTATTCCAAGTTGCCCCAATTTTCAGTGGTTAGGTGAGTGAAATTCACAGAGGTAAGGGTCTGTATTAGTTAATATTGACTTCCTCAGTGTAGGAGGTACATGGGTGCCACCCCAGAAGTGAATTGGTGGTCACCATCCACTGATCTATGTTGCATTTGAAGAAGGTCAGGGAGGTACTCTGTTTAACATGAACTCAGCATACAAGATGTAACCTGTTTTGTGTATTATGCTGGATGTACTGTATTTGTATAACTTGATGTTGGAGCTTTTCTCCAAAATAAATAAATAAATAAAGTGGCAGTCTCTGAGAGATGTATCTATCTCTTCAGCATGATCTTTTCATGTCAGACCCTAGATTAAGATTCCTAGACTGAGTGATCCTCATGCAGTTTGATTTACGAATGTGTAGCGTTTTCATCAGGGCCGGGTCAGAGACTGCCTATAAGCCCGACACAGGTCACCCCTTAGCAACCTGTAGGAGACAGAATACAGTGACAGGACTTTCAGTCTTTGCACATAACACTTGTTTTGTGTATCTTATAATTTCTTGATGTTAAACCTCTATGGTCTGTCCAATTGTTGCAGGTGTCTGATGAAGTACACACAAAAGAGAGCATTGTACTCAATTATTGGTCTGATGAAGGCCATGTATAATGGAATTATGACATAATTCCATCTAGATGTGATGCCTTTACTTTTAAGATGTGCCACATAGAAGGATTTCCTTACTACTGTGGATACATAGTGGTTAAAGTTCAGCTTGCTATCAACCTGAGTACCCAGATCAAGTACCACTGGGTCTACACTTAGGAGGTGTGCTGTCTATAATGTAATTAGCAGGGCTGTCATCTTTCCCAAAGGAAACATTAATGCATTTTTTTTTTGCATTTAGCTTTAATCCGTGCCTTTGGCACTAATCATTTCTCTGTGTTAACCCTGTCTGCAATATATTAACATTGTTGGAGAACTCAGTGATTGCTCTCAATTTACAATAGTCAGTGAATGTTTTCAGCCACAGACCATCTGAGAAATAAATTCCTAACATTAAGGGGCCCTGCACAGAACCCTGTGGTACACCACTGGTGACTGGTCTTTTGCTAAACGTGAAGTCACCCACTTTGACAGTATGGGTCCTATTGCTGAGCCATTTGGCTATCCATCTGGTAAGGTAGGGGTTAATTCCCAATTGGAAGAGTTTGTCTATAATACCTGAGTGAGGGATTGTGTTAAATGCCTCAGTTAGGTCAACATATGTGGTATGCACTTTCCCTTGCCCAGGCCCTTGGTGACTTTCTCAAAGAAGTCGACCATTTTTAACAGGTATGATCTATCTTTAACTAATCTGAACTGGGTTGGGTCCAAAGTTTGGAGATTACCTATGCCCTTGTTAATAAGGTTCATAATAATTCTTTTATGGCCTTGCAAATGAGGCTAGTCAAGCTTATGGGCCTATAATTCCCAGGGCCAGTTGATGGTCCCCCTTTGTGTAGAGGGATTACTGCTGCTGTCCTCCATCTTGCTAGAATGTAGCCAGTTTGCAGGCGATGGTAAACAGGGATCCAAGTAGGCCTGCTATGGTCATATTTTAAGTTGTTAAAAAGGCAACCTGGGATGTTGTCTGGTCCCATTGATGCCATGTTTTTGGCCTTGGAGAGTGGCTAGGTGACCTGCTCTGTTGAGATAATAGGCTGAGGAATGGTGGCAGGTATACTCTGGGGGATGAATGGAGATGACGGGGGGGGTTGAATTTTCCTCCAAATCTGTCAGCTAGCAGGATGGCTATTACCTCCAGCTGAGTATGGTGGTGCCATCTACAACCAGTTCAGCTCATAGCTGAATATTCCCTTTTAGATTCTGGATGTAGTTAAAGAATGCCTTGTGATTATCTTTAGCTAGGGAGAACATTTTTGCTTTGTAATTAGCTTTGAAGGACTTGACATAATCTCTAATTTGTTTGTTTAAGCTACAAAGGAATTTCTTCCTCTGCCAGCTCCCTCTTGTTCTTGGACATTAGTTTATTTCTCTTGTTGTATAGCTTGTTTATACTAGGGAGTCCACCAGGGTGGCATGTTCTTTCTGCATGACCCAGTTTTAATCCAGTCAGGTGCAGCCAATTCTATACAACTGATTAGATGGTTATACAGGGCATTGGTGTACACCTCTGCATAGGAATCCATATTATCTGCATTTGAGAGGGCTTTAAAACTTCTCATACCATCATGTAGTAGGTGGTAATTTGTCTTTGAAAAATTTTTAAGCATTTTTGAGCTTGATGGGGTATCTGGTCTTATAATTAGTCTTATAATTATATCAAACGAGACTGATTTATGGTCCATCTTACCAGGAAGGACATCACACGGGGTGCAATGCACTCCTATGTTAGTGAGTACTATGTTCAGGAACATTTGAACCTTTTGTGGGTGTGCTGACTAGCTGTTCCAGAGCATTTGCATTGACAAAGTCCAAGAACCTTTGAGCCAGCATGTTTGCGGTCATGTATGTTTCCCAATCGATGGTAGGATAATTAAAATCAGCCATAAGTAAGGTGTTGGACTGTATGGCAAGTGAATCCAGTAAGTCCAAGTATGCAGTATGCTTTTCCTGTTTCATGGTGGGGGACCTGTAGCTAGCTCTAATGTGGTAGGGGCATTTGGCTATAGTTAGGTGGACATGAAGTAGCTCAACAGAGTCATACTGTCTGACCAGTCATAAGCTGTGAACATGGATACACTTCCTCCTTTTGTTCTTTCATGCTCGGATTGTGGTCGAATGTATGGAAGACATTGTAGCCCTGCACAGCTGGGGTGCTTTCCACTCCTTTGAACCATGTCTCGGTAACTTCACAGATGTAAGCATCTTCAGAACTGAGGAGTGCTTCCAGGGAGTGTAGTTTCTTGTTTAGGCTCCTCTTATTTAGCAGCAGTACCTTGAATTTATCTAGAGAGGATTTTGTTATTTTGGGAGGTTAGTTATTTTGACACTGCCTAAAAAAGGCACAATAGGGTGTCTAATGCCTTTGCCAGTATCCAAAAGCCTGGAAAAGGCAGGTGCAGACCATCTCTGGCAAAGCACCTTGGTTTGTCAACCATGTCTTCCCAGGGTGACAGATATTGAATCCCCCTGGACTTACACCAGGAGCTAAGTCAGTTGTTAAAATCAGTAACTTTTTGCTTGTATTATGATATTATCCTTGGAGAAAGTAGAATGCTGTTTAAGGCTAGGCTTATACCTGCCTGTGACACATAATCTGAGAACTCAGATATGTCTCTCTTCATATAATCCAGTGAGGTACATCTCAAGTCATTTAACCCCACATGGACTATGATGGAGTCATACTAGTATTTGTGGTTGAGTGACTTGATAGATAACGGGACCTATCAGGCAGCTAACCATAACCCGCTCCTTATCCAGCCTGGTGGGGGAACATCCATGTGTCTCACAATGGAGTCACCTATGACAAATACATTAGGTTTTGTGGTGTTAAGCCATAAGGGCTTATTTGTTGAGACACTGGTGTGTGTTATTATGTGTTGTGGTTGTTTTTTGCATTATGTGTGTAAGTGGTTTCTGTTTGGAAGGCCTCTGATCTTTTGATAAGTTACTAGTGAGTACCTCTGAATATGTGGGTTTATGTATCATGTATTTATTTAGTCTGGGAAGTGTGTACATGCTGACAACCTGTTTGGTTTTCGATTTGTCCTTATGTGAAAGCCTTGCCTCTAATTTCATAGTATAGCTATATCTATCGCATAAAGCATTTGTTTGTTTCAGGAGGAAGTGGTTGTCAGTACACATGAGACATTGCTACATTGCCTCATGATGCCACATGTCTATCAAGTTGGCCAGAGAGATGATGGGAACCTGCCCATCCATGATAGCAGGCTCTTACTGCATGTTTTATTAGGGAAGGGAAAGGGATAATTTGACAGGACTGTGCTGGTAGCACTGAGACTACAAGTGGAACCTATACTTTGTGTAGGCTAAGGTTGACCAATAAAGCAATGCTGCTCAGTGAGCAACTGAGTTGTTCCTAGAGCAGCAGAAAAGCTTGGAAGGGTTTCACTGACAGCTGTTTACAAAAAGACTGAGCTCCTAGACTTTTGTGTCTATACAGGGCACTGCTAATCGCTGCTGCACCAAGACCAGCACCAGGCAAACATGAGTCTTAAATACGAGCAAAGAGAAACAAGTTTTAAGCTAACTACCAATCAGGAAAGCACATAATAAGCCTTCCACCAGCAATCCCCAATTCAGACAGGTTAGAGCAACATACTTCTGCCACAAGGTGCAGAAAAACACCTTATTAATGTAGAATAGCTGGTTTGGAGCCCAAGTGTAACAAGACCATACAAACTACCTACAACAACCTTACAACTAATAGATACTATGTAATACAATGCAATTAACTACTTATTAAAGCAGCAACAGACAGTGCAGTTTTTTAAACTGTTAATGTACAGTCACAGTATATAAGAGAAGTATAAAAAAATTAGAGCCCTTTTGTGTGCTTCCCAGCTCAGATAGACTGGGTAAACACCTAATGTCACTAGATCAATAATCCCAGTCCTCCTAATGTAAAAGCACAGTAAAGGAGTCTCCAGAGTGAAATGTTACCACAAATAAACTTAAAAGATATGAAATGCTATGACAAATAAACTCAAAGCTATGGATACAGCAGTGTACTTTAAACAGTGTGTAAAAGTGTGATTATTCATTAAAAGTACTTTGCTTTGTATAAGTGATCCAAGAGCCACTCAATTGTATAGAATTTATAAAGGCACTAAAAACAAGATAAGTTGATTAGTAAGCCCTTCAGCCAATAAAACTACATTGAGAGCTCAAGTGTTTCCCCAGCCTAAACAGACCAGGCTACCCCCCAGTGCACTAGATGGAAAATCCACTGACCTCTTGATGTAAAAATAAGTGCTTGCATGTGTAGAACAGACAATGAGAGACAAAATGTACTTTTTCAATATCAGCACAAGGAAAGGACAATAAATAATTCAAGGTTATCAACAGTAGCATAGAAAGGGAGGAGCTTATTAAGCTCAATTTACTGTAGGGATGGGTAGCTTAAAATCGCCAGGTTTAAAAAGCAGATCAACAAAGGAGAGGGCAGATGGGAAAAACTAGTAGGCAATCATTGGCAGTAGTTTTAGTTTATGCAGGCTTGAAATCTTTTCAGAAAAAGGCAAAGATCCAGAAATTCACTGTGTATTAAAGTATCACTCAAGAAACAATTTAACCAATGAAAAAACACAAGAAATGTGCAGCCTAGATATTTTAAGTATCTATCTCTCACACAGAAAAAATACCAGATCAAGCAGATTTCTTAAAACAGAAAACAAAATGGAACAGGTTAAACAGAAAGCAGCTCCATTACTTACAGAGAAAACATATAGGTTTACTTTCCTCATCCAGTAGGGAATCACCAGCAGTGCTTTAGTTAATGCACGCTTGAAATCTTTCCAGAAAAAGACAAAGACCCAGAAATTCACTGTTTAAGTATTACTCAAGAAACAACTTAACCAATGCAAGACATGTGAAATGTGCAGCCTAGTTAACTTAATTATTATAGGTCAGTATTACCTCCTTGTTTTCTTTTTTTTTTCCTTGCCATTAAGAGATTTACTTTACCTGTAAATTGAACTAGCCTGTATACCTCCTTTTTGCATTTATGGAATGTACCTCCATGTCTTTTTTGAAATCCCAGTTTTCATTGTATTTGTTACCTCTTCTTCAAATTATTTCCTATTGACCATAATTGTCAGTGTATATATTACTATAATTTCATTCTTGTTATATATTCTCTTTGTAATTTTTTATGTTAACAGTTTTGTCATGGAGCTTATCTCCCCAGGTGTCTACTGAAAATGGACATATATCCAGTTAGACTAGCCTGGTCAACAAATGTAAAATAAATAAATAAAATAAATAATGTTATATTACATTTTGTTAATGTTTTGAGTGTTGTTTGTTTGTGGTTGTGTGTTGGTGTAATGCTTTTTTGAATTTCTGGTAGTATTTTTATTTTTACTGCAGGCATTCTATTTGGTCATTGAAGTATATGTGGTTTGTTTTCTGGAAGGTTTTTTCCTCAGTATAGTCTATGAATATGTAGGTCAACCTTGGTTTGTATATTTTTGTTAGTAAGATGTAAATAAATATAATCAACATATACATATTTTTAGAAGTTACAATTTGCACTGTTATACTAGATTTGTGTTTATTTTATATAAAAATCTGAGAGATAGAAGAAGAGGAAGAGATATACACAGCTTCCCTATACAGTCATGACTAGAACTTGCTCGAGCATCAATAGCCTGCAGAAAAAAAGATGAATAGCATAATGCTGAACTTTCTTCTACATAGGAAATCATTGCTGTGCCATTTTTAATTTTGTATTGTCAATGATTCACTTTTAGGGAGATTTCTCGCTACTTGAAGTTGGTGTGACCATGGAGTTGGTATATATAAGTTTGGGGGTGAGGGGCTTACCCACCTGAAAAAAAACAAGAAAAATTGAGTTCTTCGTCCTTTTGATTTTCGGGCATTTTTTCATTCTTTTGAAATGTTGACTTTCAGGAAGGAAGTGTTTTATAGTAGAACCATAATACGCACAGCACATTAATTATTTGTAATAGTGATGGACAGGTTGACAGACGAGACCAGACAGGAGTCCCCGTGGACTATGATGTTTGCAGATGACATTGGGATTTGTAGTGAGAGTAGGGAACAGGTGGAGGAGACCCTGGAGAGGTGCAGATATGCTCTAGAGAGAAGAAAAATGAAGGTCAGCAGAACTAAGACAGAATATATGTGTGTGAATGAGAGGGAGGATAGAGGAATGGTGAGGATGCAGGGAGTAGAGGTGGTGAAGGTGGATGAGTTTAAGTACTTGGGATCAACTGTTCAGAGTAATGGTGACTGTGGAAGAGAGGTGAAGAAGAGAGTACAGGGTGGATGGAGTGGGTGGAGAAGAATGTCAGGAGTGATTTGTGACAGATGGGTACCAGTAAGAGTGAAAGGGAAGGTCTACAAGAGGGTAGTGAGACCAGCTATGTTATATGGGTTGGAGACAGTGGCACTGACAAAAAGGCAGGAGTCAGAGCTTGACGTGGCAGAGTTGAAGATGTTAAGATTTGCACTGGGTGTGATGAGGATGGACAGGATTAGGAATAAGTATATTAGAGGGTCAGCTCAGGTTGGGAGGTTTGGAGACAAAGCCAGAGAGGCAAGATTACGTTGGTTTGGACATGTGTTGAGGAGGGATGCAGAGTATATTGGGAAAAAGATGCTAAGGATGAAGCCGCCAGGTAACAGGAAAAGAGGAATGCCTACGATAAGGTTTATGGATGTGGTGAGAGAGGACATGCAGGTGGTTGGAGTGACAGACCAAGATGCAGAGGACAGGAAGAAATGGAAATGATTGATCTGCTGTGGCGACCCCTGACGGGAGCAGCCGAAAGAAGAAGAAGAAGAAGAAGATTAAGAAAGGGAGTATTCCAGTATAGATAGTGTTATCAGCATGAATCAAGTTTTTTTAACTGGGGTCTAACAGAAACTCTTTATTTTTTTTTTCTTAAGGCTGAAGATAGTATACTAAGTATGTAACTGGTTAAGTGAGTCATGTATTAACTGTCATCAAATAAAACTGAAGCCTAACAAGGATGACTAAGGCATAGAATATAAGTAAATGAATGCATATATCAGTGGTTTGTAAGACAGTATATAAGATATGTAAAACAAATGCTGGCAAAGATATGATGCATTGATGTACCCATAATAATGACACATAAGCAATGCAGACAGGATTGGATATTTCATATATATAGTACTACGTTCTAGTTTATAATGAAATGGAAAATATTTCTTTAATTCTTCAATTTTGATGTCTTGCATTATGAAGGGTATTATATGGATACCATAGATGTCATGGTTGTAACCATTTATCTCTCATAGAAATGGTTCAGTAATACTGGATTTTTATTTACATAAAAAATGGATGTGTTATGAGGAATCGTTGCAATTTGTTTTAGAACCAATTAAGCAACTGCTGACAGAAAATATTCTCATTTTTCAAAGAGGTATGAAATCTGGAATACAGTACATTTTTGGGGTGACTTTTCTACAAATCTTAAGCACAGGCAGAGCTATGGGGGTTACAGTCCAGCCCCAACACACAGACTACATATAGACCAGTGTTTCTAAAGTATAGCCAAACAATCCATTTATATTCTACTGATGAGATCATAAAAAGTCTGAAATATGGCATGTCTACAGCTATTGGGATTTGGCTTTATTGGCCTGAATGTACCCATGAAGACTTATGGGCATTCAGTAACCATGTAGCTGAAATGGTACATCTTTAATGGGTCATTTGCATATACCCCAGCAGCCTCCACTTCAGGAGGCTTAAGGTATTACTCAGTGAAGACTCTAGCTTGGCTGAGCCTTTCTTGCAGATTTTATTTTATATATATATATATATATATATATATATATATATATATATATATATATATATAATACACACACACATATGTATACACACACACACACACACACACACACACATATATATATATATATATATATATATATGGGTATACTTTGTTTCATTGAATCTCATTTCACTGAGTTTCATTTCACCCCGACCACATCGCTGAAAACACAAATTACTGAAAACTCATTTCACTGAATCTCATTTCACTGAACTGAACTTAGTATATATGGCACTGTGTAGAGTACTGTAAAGCAGGTAAAAGGTGTATGCCCTTTTCCCCACTGTAGTGCGATCCTGGAGTTAGTATATATACCAAAAAAAATCCAACAAGAAAAACTGCCAAAAGATGAAGAAAACCACGGGGTGGCCATATCACAACAAACCAAAAAAAATCCAACAAGAAAAACTGCCAAAAGATGAAGAAAACCACGGTGTGGTTTTCTTCATCTTTTAGTTAGTATATATAGTCAGGGGGGTGTGGGGGCACAGATCCCCACTTTCAGATTAAAAGTGATTTTCCTCAACTAACTTCTGGAAACTAGATTTGCAGTTTCATTTCCTACAAGAACACTTGAGTCAGCAGCATTAGCCGTAACCAAAGCAAGCAATACTCTCCCAGATTTATAGGAAGAGCAGGAGAGGGTTATTTGTTTTATCTTTTTGCCACCCGTCCACCAGCAGATTAGTAACCACCGAGGTTAGACTAAGAATTATTCGATAGCTTTGTTAATATCGCCATCAATGCTAACTTATTCATCTACTTCATCTGTTAATCTTGTGCCTTCAGCTATATAGGTTCCTGTCCTCTGAACACCAAAGGAAATAATTTAGTCCATTTAGATTGTTTGACAAATAGGCTTTACATATACAGAATTGAATAAATTATAATACATCAGACTGGTAAGCATACATTTAGAAACTTTTAGCATGTTAACACAAGTGATTACCCAAATAGGGCTCTGTCATTTTAAATCAATTCATTTCATGATGCTTCTGTAGCATACACTAAACATACAGGCAACCTAACAAACCCATAAAAAAAGATACAACAAGCACAAGAACACAGCAACTAGACAAATATACCTGTCATTCATTAAGTACAATGCTTGTCTCTGCAATATTTATTGCTTCAGTTTGTTTACTGGGAAAGTAATACTATTGTCATTTACCTGTGCTCACCTCTCCTAACAGAGAATTTATTTATTTATTTATTTGCAGTTGGTTTACCAGGATAGCCCATTGGGCCAAAAGAACCCATTTTCAATGGAGTCCTGGGGAGAAAAGCTCCAATACAGACGAAAGCAGGTACATACAAAAAACTACAATAATACTTATACAGAGTAAAAGATAAAACATTTAACACATTTCAGCTCAAAAATTCAAGAAGCATTCAAAACAATACAATCTGATGCGGATTAAATGTCAGGAGAATAAGTTAAAAAGAGTAATGTTATATGCATTCAAAGAAGTTGTTCAGAAGAAAACATAGACTTACATTGCAGAGTAGGTATTCTGAGGGAACATAAGCTTAGATAGGAAGAGTTATGTATCATATATGGGAAGAAGAATGGGATAACATAGAATTATGAGGGGAGGGAGCAAGAACAATCCCATTGGGATCTTAGATATGTATGAAGAGATTTTTTGAACATGTACTGGTTAGTGGTGGTACGAATGGATGGTGGAAGTGAGTTCCAGAGACGGGCAAGATTAAAAGATAATAGGTGTTTACCTGGGGGATGAGATGGTTTATGTACTTCTAGTAGGTTTTTATTGTTAGACCTTAAGACTCTGTTAGGTAGGTGCATTTTGAAGGCGGAAGACAGGGAGGGACAAAGAGAGGGGCTAAGGATGAGCTTGTGAGCGAAAGTCAGCTGTATATATATGAGTTGATTAGGTAATTCGAGCCAGTTTAGTTTTTGGAGAGAGGAACAGTGGTGAGTAGCGGACCTATGGCTGTTGGCGAATTTGGCAATTTTTTTATAGCAGGAGGAAAGCTGTTTTTTTAGAGAAGTCTGAAGATTAGCCAATAATGGAGCCCCATAGAGAAGGGAGGGGATGAGAACAAAAGTGACTTGTAGGGCATTGTCAATTAGATGAATTAGACTGGATTTTTTTTAATAAGGGCATGTTTACATGAGTTTTCCCTACTCTTATTTTAAATGCTATGAAAATAATGATTCTAGCTGAATTAACTGTAGAGTAAGTAGCTAAAAGGCTCAGTTCTACAATGTATCCATTAGTCAGCATTTCTGTACAACAGAGCTTTCCCGCTACTGCCAATCCTGTCCTACAGGTTCAGCATTAATGACTTGTATGTAAAACTATCACTACTATTTCTGCCTGTTGTTGTAGTTGTTGCTTGTGTGTTGGCATATCTTTCTGTACATCACAGCATATAATTAGGACTGTAACACAGCTAAGGTTGCTAGTGTCACAAATACACACACAGAGTAGTTATAGTGGTATTTTAACATAAAGAAATACATTTATTTACAGAGTAACACTATGCAACAGAAAAGAGGGGCAATATAAATAAAAGGGTAAGCCCAAGAACATATTTTAAAGGTTGTCTAAAGTAAATGAGATAAGAAGATAAGCCAACATTATGGACTGGAGTGCAAGACTCTGCCAACATAAACTTTTTGATAGTGTTATTTCAGTTTGATTATTTTATTTGCATTTGTTTACCAGAGTGATGCACTGATGCAGGCAGGATGTTTTCAAGAAATAGCCCAGCTCTAAGATATAGCATAATCCTTTTAAGTATAGACAAGATTAGTTTTGGACACATTTTACAAACAGACAGTGTAAGACATTTATTATAAAAGTTATAATCTTTTCAGAAACATTCATATAGGTTACAGTTTTTTCAAAGAAGGTCTGAGGCTCACTGGAAGCACATCAAGTGGCAAAAATTACATGTGATATAAATGCTAGTCAACAATGAACATGAGGAGTTTAAAGGGAAACAAAACACAATACTAGTAATGGAAGAATGTAGGTATATCATTAGTTTCAGAAGAATGAAGCATTATGGAAGTTAGCTAGTGGTGGGCTATAGACACCTGAGCAAAGCAAGTAGAAACTAGGAGGTGAAAAAAAGACATAGGGCTGTGGAGAAGCAATGGCATCGTGCTCATCCCATTAGGTGGAAATACAATAGGGTTCAAATTCTTTTAAATCTTTTAAAATCCTTGAGTGACAAAGAAAGTGTGCCATAGGTATTACATCCCAGAAGAGTTGGTCATATCCCTTACAGAACACTTTATCATGGGCCTTATTTAAACTGGTGCTTCACTAGCAGATTAGCAAAGAAAGTAGAGGATGGTAACTGTGTTACCTGCCTGCAAGGCAGTGATAGGAATTCAGTATCAACAGTTTAAAGAGGAAGAAAAAGGAAGAACACCATTATGTTCTTAATGGGTAACCAATCTGTCTTTTGCAAAATGTGGCCATGATATTAGTAATAAGGAGCTAAGGAAATAAAGTGGGTGCTGGACTAAAGAGATGTTACCTGTTTTATTTATTTATTTTTACTTTTGTTGCTATTGAACTGAAGAGAGGTTACTTTTTTCGAAACATACAGTGATTGGCAGTACATTCTCTAATTTAGCTAAAAATACTCCTAATCAGCAAAGTGACTGATCAAACACTAAATATATATATATATATATATATATATATATATATATATATATATATATGTATATATATACACAGGTCTATATTAAAAACTATAAAAATCAAAGGCAGCTGTTGCAAGACAAAGGCGACGCTCATGAGGTGGTAAATCCTTTATAAGTAGAAAACCAAATCCAGTAAAATACAAGCAACGTTCTTCCAAAAAAGCAGTACAAACAGCAAAGAACAGCAGTATTAAGCGCTTTTGTCTGGTAAATGACTTCTTCAGAATACAAATACTGCAATTAACACCAGTTTAAATGCTTTGCTTGCCCAATCACAAATTGACTGACATCATTTCCCTTATTTAAAAACACATTACAAGTCCTTATTATAAAAACAAGTATAGAACAACTATCATATAAAAATACAGAATACATTGACAATATATATATATATATATATATATATATATATATATTACTAAATAAAAAACATTGATCTTAATTTCAACAAAGAAGATATAGAAATTCTGTCATTTAACCCAGGAGTATGATACACATCAAGCCTAATTTGCCATTTGAGTTCTAAAAACTCCAAGTATTCATTCAGGGGTCCCCCAGGGGTCCCAAGTCTACCTGTTCCAAAATAAAAAATAGGAAAGAATGGGTAGGTTCAACAACCAAATGTTTATATAATGCATTATTTTCGTTTTTATTTTTAATATCATATAAGTGTTGACAAATTCTTGTTCTTAGGGCATTCTTAGTTTTTCCTACATAGAAACTTGCACAGAATCTACACAAGGCCAAGTAAACAACCCCTTTACTATAACAATACATCTTTTTTGAACTGGAAATAAATCCAAAATTTTTAAGCTTAATTTTTTCTCTATCCATAACATAGGGGCATTGGGCACACATTCCACACTTAAAAGTACCACCATTGTGGGTACCAGGTTTTACCCTTTCAAACAGTCCCTTAAAACAAGTGTCTCTTTTATAAACCACTGTTGGTTCATTACCGAATTTCTCTGATAATTCAGAGTCAACATCAAATATTTTCCAATATTTGGAAATAATATTTTTAATGTCATAGAAATTAGATGTATAGGTAAGAGTAAACACCCGTCCAAAGTTTAATGCTATACAGTCATAATAATTTTGACTTTTAGTAGCCACCTGCCCTAATAAGGCAAGGAAATGACCATTCATTCTCTTAGTCCTAACTTCATTGAATATGTCTGTGACAAAAGTTTCAGGGTACCCCCTCCTACAAAACATGTTTTTTAATATCTCACATTCACTTAAAAAATCCACAAAATCAGACACCATTCTGGCCAGTCTTACATACTGGCCTTTTACAAGGGCTTTTTCTGGTGCAATGGGTGCGCGCTTGTGTAGTGCAGTAGTGAATTAGAATAAGTAGGTTTCCTATATAGTTGTGAAACAAAGCAGTCATGTTCATAATCTTTCCTAATGGTAACATCTAAATAGTTAATCAGTTCCATATTACTATTCATAGTAAATTTTAGGAAACAGGTGGTACCATTAATATAGGTGAAGAACCTCTTCAGGTCATCCTCACTGTCTTTCCAGAACAGGACTATATCATCTAGGTATCACCCATACAATACCCATGAAGTCCTAAATTCTGAATTGATAACAAACAAATCCTCCCATTGTGCCAAGGCAATGTTGGCAAAAACTGGAGCACAGCACGCACCCATTGCAACGCCCTGTTTTTGTTTGAAAAGATGCCCTTCAAAAGTTACAAAGTTGTTCTCCAATATTATTTCCATACATGTTCATAAAGTTAGAATGGTGTTATGATTAAGTGTCGAATTGGCACATAAATAGTCATAAAACCATTCAAGGCCAATTTGCCCCCACACCCCCCAATGTCAGGGCTTGTGCCCCCTCACAGCACCTAGCTATATATACCAACTCTGAGATCACATTATAGTGGAGAAAAGGCCAAAGTTGTGCTGAGGGGCAAGTATTTCCTTGCCCTGGGAATATTCAGTGAACTGTGGAAGTGATTTTTCCTTAATGAGGGTCGATGAATCCGTGTTTGCTGAAAAGACATTTTAGTGAACTAATATTGACCTGTATATGCATGTGTATCAGGTGTGAGTAGGGGTGTGTGTGTGTGTGTGTGTGTGTGTGTGTGTGTGTGTGTGTGTGTGTGTGTGTGTGTGTGTGTGTGTGTGTGTATGTCTGTGTGTGTGCCATGTAGTTAAGTGTACATGCAGGCATGTATGTCACAATGGCTTCCACTGAAAGTAGGCAAAGTTCATCAAACATGGGATTGGAATCCCCGAACTGCATTACCAGCAAAGGCTGACTGAAAAAATACTTTTTAATTTTTTTTTGAAGGACGGGAAACTCCCCTACATCCCCAAAGTGGTGTGCAAGTCCCCCTCTGAATTTATGTATACCAACTTCACAGTTGCAACAACTCAAAGAAGGGAAATTATCATCAAAAAAGGCATCACTGTTGGCACAGCTAAACGATAATGATTTCCTATGGAGTGGCTCCAGTCTGTACTGGGTTGAATTTCAGACAAATGACGCTCGAGAATTCAATTTTTGTCTAACCCACAGATTACCAGCTGCAATCCAGGGCATGATTTTCTCCTTGGGGAATCAGTAGGACATAGAATAAAAAAGTCTGAAAACAACAAGGTTGAAGTGTTGTCGAAAGCCTCAGTCTCCTTTTCTCCTGCCAACAATGATTGATGGTGATCTCCATCAGGCCAGCGCCTAAACTGGTTGGTCTAAAGTGGAAGATTTAGAAACTGAGGCAGGGCGCCAGTAGTACAGATAGTAAATGATCTGCTAACTGTAACAGATATATTTTATAGGGATACATAAATCAATGGTAGCATCCCTTATATTACAGGTATTTAGCATACAATGCATCTAACCCCTGTGTATTCTATTTATTCAGATTTTTCCATGAGTATTATAGCATTAGGTGTAGGACAAAGTATTTTTCTATGAATGGGTCTAATTTGCTTATTTATTACTTTTTTTCGGGGGTATAGTTTTCTTATGGTAAAATGTATTTTTTTTTCTTTTTAAGTTTCTTAGTTCATTTGGTGTTTTGCTAAATAATGTTGAAAGAAGATATGCAGCCAAATTCAATAAAATCTACATGGTCTGCTTTTACTGTGTGTTGCAGTGTTTTAGATTCAGTAAGCACCGTATAGAGGTACTCACCACCACGCAAACAAGCTAAACACTGTGGCATGCTAATTACAGAATAAGCAGGTGAACTGTATGCTAATCAACCTATCTAACTCAGTGAAGCTATCCAACAAGCTATAAAGTAACCGTGTAGACTGAGTGCTGGTTTTCCCTGCAAATTCCAAAACCTATTGGAATACAGCCATGGAAAGGAGTCTACACGGAAAGAATGTTAGGGGCTGCTGCTGCTTTAATTCATTTGTATGTGCAACAGGCTGAAGTTTGTTGCTGCTGCTAATAGATGTAGGCCAAAAAGGAGAAGAGTTTTCAGGACCCATTTAACTTTTCACAACCTACGTGATGTGAAAATTGTAGAGTGCTGCAGGGTGGACAGAGATACACTAAAGGAACTCTGCAACCTCTGTCATCCTCATCTCAGAGCCAGGGTGAACCAAGGAAAACCCATCCCAGTGGAGACAAAAGTATGTTCAGCACTTATAATTTTAGCTACAGGTACCTTTTGGAGACCAACAGGGGTTATGCTGGGGGTATCGCAGGCATCAGCATCCAGGATCCTCCATCAGTTTCTGAATGCTATGCTCCAACATGCCAGTGACCATATATATTTTCCCTCTACTGCTGAGGAGAGAGACAGAAATATGCAGGAGTTCTACCATGTAGCACGCTACTCTGAAGTACTGAGTGCCATAGACTGCACACATGTAGAAGTTAAGGTACCGCCCAGGGAACAGGGTAGGCTCTACATAAACATAAAGGGCCTACACTCCATTAACTGCCAAGCTATGTGTAATGTCAAGGGAATCATCTTGAACTTGTGTGCTGGCAACACTGTCAGTTACCATGACTCACATATCTGGCACACCTCCCAACTGTATCAGATGTTCACTAGGGGGGATATCCCACAGGTTCATTTACTGGGAGATTCAGGTTATGCACTGGAATCATGGCTGATGACACCCACCAGAAATGTACACACATCCACTGAAGAACGCCATAATGAGGCACATGCTCAAACCAGAAATATTATAGAGCATGTGTTTGGGCTTCTGAAGTCATGTTTCCAGTGCCTAGATACATCTGGGGGAACCCTGCAGTACAATCCATAGACATGTACCGAAATATTCACAGTATGTGCCATGCTACACAACATCATCCTGAGAAAACAGCTTCAGCAGGATCAGCGGGGGAAATATGTAAACATCCCACCATCAATACCAAGGTCACCACAGCCACAAGCAGATAAGAAGTCAGAGGGGGGAACCACCAGTTGCTCTGGGAGTAGGCAGATGTAGGCGTGCTCAATATGCCCTCTCATTGGCTAAGAGACAACACATACCACACTCACTCACCACCTAAGGGCCTAAAACCTTCCTGCTATGTACATGCATATACTAACATTGATGCCAGGCAACTCTCACAACCCGGACCACTCCATGTATAGGCTGGGTAGTGCTTGCTTTAGACAAAGTCAGCCGTGAACTAAAACTGTGGCAATTGCTGCATTTACAAGGTAAGTCCTGAACCTGGAGTGTATTGTGTAATAATATGAATGAGTGGCATATCCTTGTATTTCATGACTTGGTACTGTAGGCAAGTAAAAGGTGAGAGATTTGTACAGAAATGACCTTAACATGTGACAGCAGGGACTTTTTTGATGTATATGTGTCCTGTATCAAGTAGTAGGCCTCAGGCATTAAAGATTCACACAGTCATACCTCTCAAAAGTACTGATGATCACTGCATGCCCTCAGTTTATCACAATATGTTTGCACTGGAAAATCATTAAAGAGAGAAGTTAGAAAGTAATACTGCACATTGCAGTTATAGACCTCACAACCCTCACAAGTTCATTCACAATAAAGTTAGAAAATATTGATGCTATCAACTGTCTTACTTCCGAAGGCCAATTTAAGTCAAAGTTACAATTACCAGTTCAACACCACAAATGCAGATATACTAAGCACTAAGTCAGCTATGCACACTGAGCATCAGATGCAAAGCTTATGCATCCCTAAATCCAAAAGATAGAAAACAGGGATATGCCACAGTTATCATCACTTGCACAGGGTGTTATGTGGAGGGAGGGGCAGGAAGCCTAGGCTGACACAAAAGGTCGGTGAATGTGTGTGAGTAAGAAAGAGCAGCAGGCAAACATTTGGATAAACCAACAAATGGTCAGTACTAAATAAATTTTAAGCTGCACGGCTGAACCATGTAACTATTGTGTGTGTGTCTGTAGAGGTTCTCCAGGTAAAATTGGTGTGTGAGTGTCTCCATGAACACAGCCAAGATCTGTGCTAGCTCTACATCTTGGTATATCGGACAGGTGTGAGCCATGCATGGTAGAGGTGGCAGTTCATTTTTGTCATCCCCGACCATAAGAACTGGTTCTTCCAAGAGTTGTACTGGCGCATCCATGCCCACAGTCAGATGCACTGCTGCCATCTGAACATGACTAATATCTGCTGGATCAGCTCCCTTCATGGAGACCCCCAGGACCACGACCCCATGGCCTGCTACATCTGGGTGTGGACAGCTCACCCACTGATGGAGCTGTGGAAATGCTGCCACTTTGGGATCATAATCAGGCATGGCCATGTTGGCTAACAGCAGATGATATGACTAACCTACGCCCATGAGGATGGCATTCCCCTCCCAGCAGACATTCCATCACAGACAATGCATGTTCCATGACAGACACCCCTCATTCCATCACAGACACCCCTTGTTCCAATGTGTCATTCATCTGATCCATTGCATTGGCAACATGGTGGAAGCAGCCACGCATATCAGCCTGTGCCATATCTATAACTCTGAGCATTTGTCTGGAGCACCTACGGAAACATGCTTGTGCCTCCATGGCAGCCCGAAACATATGTTGAGTGCATGGGAGGAGACACCTGGATCAGGTGGAGGAGGGACAGCAGGCCTCCACTGAGCACACCTAACAATCCTCCTGTGTGGCACCTCACCCACACTTTAGCTACAGCCAGAGTCAACAGGTACTGAAGCTGCAGTAACCACACTTCCTTGATCAATTATCTTGTCCTCTACCTGACCAATATCTGTGAGCTCACTGGAATGGGTAGGCATAGGTCTTTTGGCTGTATCTGATGGAATTGCGGGGGATGGCTGTATATCAACCTCAGTATCAGATTCAACCTATGGACCCCCTGACTGGGCCTCTGTTTGGCCACCATCATCTTCAGAGTTTGCTGATAAACTGATATCAGATGGTAGAGGTCCCACACTTCCACTGTCAGGATTGGCTGTGATAAAAAGCAACAAACACAAGAAAAAACTAATACCTACTCTACCATAGTCCAATATATGCTAACAAACTAACAGCAGTGCCACTATTACAGACAGTACAGCAATACACACAACAGGCCTGACATCACCATCACACACTAAAATATTTCTTTATATTGCTCAGCAGTACTGATGTAAAAAGGTTAGGCTTACCTTCTGCAGATGAGATTCTCCTCTGCAAGCCAGTTGGTCCTGGAAGAAGTTAAGCAAAAGGTAAGGGCAACATCATCACAATTAACAGTAATACAGGGAGTTATACTTTCCATTTATATGTCCATTAACTATACTTTCAACAAGAATTTGGCCGACAACTCCAACCTAAGCTGATCAATCAGAATGTGTTGTAGCACTCTTTAGTCCCCCCCCCCAAAAAAAAAAATTCTTGTGACACAGAAGTAATCTATTGATTTCACTTGTTTAACTATACAACAGTATTCAAATTTCTGCACTTTTCTGGGAGCTGTCTGGATCCCTGACAGTGCTCAGAAACTCTTCATTTGGGGTTGGTGGTGGCTCCATAGCAGGCCCTCATCTGATCACGGTCCACTGCAGCTGCTCTCCTCCAAGCAGATGTGATCATGTCAATGGCCCTATGACGCACCTGCTTGTATGTCCTGCACTCCACTCACGCTATTTATATCATCCACAATCTGCATGCTATATCTCCCCATCCCTTTTCAAGCAGGAAGGCACCATGTTGCTTAAAGGCATCCACTATCACCTAATTTTTATCATCAGTGAAGGGCGGTCTCCAAGGATTGACACACCTGGGTGACATACTCCTATGTGTCCTAAACGACAACAGAAAGATAATACACATAAGTATCACATAACTACAAAATAACTGTTCACAGATAAAACAGAAAGGGTAGCCTCTCCATATTACTTACTGGAGAAACATAAAACAGTCTACAGCTGTGAAATACAAACAGGCTGGATGCAAAAAAGGAGAGTAGCAATAGCAACATATCCTTGTTAGTGCCATAACAGAAAGGCAGCTTTGCCCCCCCCCCCCCCGAAAAAAAGAACAGGCATATGACACATTTTGCTAACAAACCATCTTTGAAAGGCTAAAAGTGCTGTCAAAGAAACTGTCCCTGAAGCATTTGTACATATTTATCACAGAGCAGTCCATTTTCAGGTATTGGTAGTCATGTATACCTGAGGAATGCCTTGACAAACATGCCCATGGCATCAGTATACTTCTAACTAATGCATACAGACAAAAGTGTAAAAGCCTTTGCTTCAGATTTTTCTTAATTATATTCCAACATATGTAGTATGTAACTGACAAAATGCAAGCATACCTTCTGATGTTCATTACTCCTCTGTGCAGATATATCCCAAAGTAATAGCATACATTCAGTGTTCTCCACATAAATAAGTCTCCTCACCTTCAGTTTGCATAGCGACACGGTTGCCTTTTTACAGTGGATATAAAAAGTATACAGATCCCTGTTAAATGCCAGGTTTTTGTGATATAAAAAATGAGACAACAATAAATAATTTCTAAACTTTTCCCACCTTTAATGTGACCTATAACTTGTACAGTTCAATTGAAAAACAAACAAATCTGTCAGGGGAAAAATATAAAAAATGTACAATAAACTGGTTGCATAAGTGTGCACCCCCTTAAACTAATACTTTGTTGATGCACCTTTTGATTTAATTACAACATTCAGTTTTCTTGGGTAGGAGTCTATCGATGTGCATGGCACATCTTAACTTGGCAATATTTACCCACTTTTCCTTGCAAAAGTGCTCCAAATCTGTTAGATTGAAAGGGCATCTCTTGTGCACAGCCCTCTTCAGGTCACCTCACAGATTTTCTATTGGATTTAGGTCTGGGCTCTGACTGGGCCATTCCAAAACTTTAATTTTCTTTTGGTGAAGCCATTCTTTGGTTGATTTGGATGTATGCTTGGGGTAATTGTCATGCTGAAGGGTGAAATTCCTCTTCATCTTCAGCTTTCTAGTAGATGCTTGAAGGTTTGGGGCCAAAAATGACTGGTATTTAGAACTATTCATAATTCCTTCTACCTTGACTAAGGCCCCAGTTCCAGCTGAAGAAATGTAACCCCAAAGCATGATACTGCCACCACCATGCTTCACCTTGGGGATGGTGTTCCTTTGGTGATGTGAAGTATTGTTTTTGCATTAATTGTACCTTTTGGAATTGTGCCCAAAAAGTTTAACCTTGGTCTCATCAGACCTTAACATGTTTTCCCACATGCTTTTGGGAGACTTTTCTATTATTTTGAAAATTTTAGCTGGGCCTGGATGTTTTTCTGTGTAAGAAAAGGCTTCCATCTTATAACCTACCCCACAGTCCAGACATATGGAGAATACAGGAGATTGTTGTCACATGTAGTACACAACCAGTACTTGCCAGAAATTCCTGTAGCTCCTTCAGTGTTGCTGTAAATCTCTTGGCAGCCTCCCTAACCAGTGTTCATCTTGACTTTTCATCAATTTTGGAGGGACGTCCAGTTCTTTGCAATGTCACTGTTGTCCCATATTTTCTCCACTTTTTGATGACTGTCTTCACTGTGTTCCATGGTATATCCAATGCGGTGGACATTTTTTTGTACCCTTCTGACTATCTTTCAACAATGAGAGCCCTTTGATGCTTTGCAAGCTCTCTGTGAACCATGGCTTTTGCTGTAGCAGGCAACTGAATAAATGTCAGGAAAATCCTACTAGGACAGCTGAACTTTATTTGGGGTTAATCAGAGTCTCTTTAATTGATGGCAGGTGTGTATCCATGAAGACTGAATGCTGTAATTAAATCAAAACGTGCTTCAACAAAGTATTGTGCACACTTATGCAACCAGCATATTGTACATTTTTTTTTTATATTTTTCCCTAACAGATTTGTTTGTTTTTCAAATGAATTGTACAGGTTATAGGTCACATTAAAGGTGGGATAAGTTCTGAAATGATTTATTGTGGTCTCATTTTTTATATCACAAAAAAATGACATTTTAACAGGGGTGTGTACACTTTTTGTATCCATTGTGTATGGTGTAGATGCAAATGAGGTGTGAACAGATTAGAATTGCTGAATTCCAAATACTTGGATCTGTATAGGAGATGTAAACATAGTGCAGGCACTCCCTCACTGTTTTTTTAATGGATTGCAACTGTGAATGATTACTGGTTGAGAGAAGGCAAATGCTACAGCACTGCAGGCTGTCTTACATCCAGTGGGTATGTCAGGTTAGATCTACAAAGTGTTAGATGTAAGTCTGGAAATCTAAGTAAGCAGCACACAATTTATTTATTTATTTATTTTTGTTGACCGGGCTAGTCTAGCTGGATACATATCCATTTTCAGCAGAGGCCCGGGGAGAAAATCTCCATGTACAAATTCATTAAGGTATCAAAAACTTAGTAAAAAAAAAAAAAAAGACAAGCTACAATTATACAGCATAACAAGTACAGAAGTTAGTATTGTGAACACTGTACAGAGACATTAGAGTACATATAGCATAATCATATTTTAATTCTACAGAGGGGTTGCAAATACAATCATGCAACAGTTAACATAATTAAGCATCAACATTCATTTGAGAGACAAGAAACTTAAATCCAAAATCACAAAGTAAGGGAAAGAAAAGAAAAGAAAAAGAAAAAAAGAAAAAGAAAAAAATAAAGTGGAGACAAGGCAGGACAAAGAACAGGTAAAAAAGGGGTTGGTAGTCAAAAGTCAGTTACTCACAGGGGTGGAGTTTGTTAAAAAGCATGAGAGGAGGAGGGCGAAAAAGTAAAAGTATGTTTTAATCAGGCTTAGAGCAGGGACAAAGCCATTGTCCTTTTAGGTAATATCTGAGGTGTTTCTTAAAAAGTTGTGTAGAGGAGAGAGAAGTGAGTGTGTCAGGAAGCTTGTTCCAGATTCTACCAACCACATTGGAAAAGAGTGAATCTTCTGCTTTGTTATTTGATATATTGTTGGCAATGTGTAACTTGTTAGCTGAGTGTAGTGTTGTAAGATTTTTGTATGGGGAGATCAGATTAGAAAGGATAGGGGTGTTAGTAGGGTGGTGGAGAATTTTTTGAACAATCAGAAGTTGATTATATTGTAGTTGGTTCTGTAATTCTAACCAACTGAGTTGTTGCAGGTTGCAACAGTGGTGGGTTCTATAAGGGGAGCCAGTGGCAAATCTAGTGATGTTATTATAGCTCATTTTCAGCTTGGAAAGCTGAAACAGCAAATAGTGAAGGAGACAATCAGTGATCGGAGCAGCCCAAACAGAGAAGATAAAGCAGGTGAGTGGCTTCAAGCGGGGCAGGTATAGCTAGAGACCAAAGGAAAGAGAGAGGAAACAAAATAGCATACTAGTCTGCTAAGAGTAAATGGAGATAGGAGAAGATGTTAAAGGCAGTGAAGGAGAGATATAAGGAGTGATTATACAAGAGGGCAAGGGAGGCAAAGGTGAAAAGAATAGTGTATAGAGGTGGAATAGTACAAGTAAAGGGGATGAGGGTAAAGTCTTGGTAAGAATACTACCTAGTGTTCAGGGTTGAAGTACAACAGGTGACAGAGGGCATACATTACTTGAAGGGAAAGCTAAGGTAAGCAGAGGGGAAGGAAAGAGAGACAATATAGGACTTGGAGAGGACTCTGGCTGCTAGTATTCCTGACTAAGGGGCCAAAATAATACAATACAATTGCAAAATACAGCTGTGAGTAATTATCGGCAAGGTTCATGTAATAGGATGTACTTTGTAAAATACTGGACTGGCAGTAGTAAGGTATTGGGACAGCAGAGTGAGTGGATCCAACTGGACACGGCTTGAAATGTTGAGGGTATCCTTAGTGGCCAAGTAGGTTCCTTAGTGCAGAGTAGAGGATGGAAAGCTAGGAGGGTAAGAAGGTAGGGAGAGAGGGTGTTAGTGATATAGTGAGTCAGACACAAATAACTCTGTTATTTAAGTTAATGCAGTAACAATTCCACACTTTAGCATACAGAATAGTAAAAAACTACTAATAAAATTCTGGTATATAAAAATTAATGTAGAAAATTCCGCACAAAAAAGCATGTAACAACCACTTGGTATGTTAAAAAAATGGGTTCCCGCAGAGGAAAGGAGTGATACAACTTAAAAATAGTAGGCACTATGATTATAGAGTAGCTACCATGAAGTATACTTGAGGCACTTATCTTTCAATGTCAGGAAGAGTAAATAACAATGTTCATGTAGGTCTTAGCAGTGGCACATCTTTTAATAAATCTTAAGGAAAAAATAAGGAACTAGACATTGAGCAAGTCTCCCTGTGGAGAAACATAGAAAGGTAGCACTGACTAAGTATTCAGAAATGTTAACGAGCGGTATGAATAGAGTAGGAAGGTATATCACCAAAATGGGGCTAAATACTCCTTGAATATATGCTTTTAAATTGAATACTTGTAATTTATGCTCTTAACAATTGCAGAGTAAATGATACAAAAAATGAGATGATTTTAGGGGCTAAACAATGCAGTCCATTACATCAGAAAAAAAGTTACAGAAGCACCAAAGCCCAATAAACTTCTTCTTAAAAGTCTTGGAATAAAAATACTTCTCCGTTGATAAAGACAAACCTTTAATGCGAACCAACAGTTAAAAATGCACGGCAGGTAAAACACTTCTTGTTAGTAGAATCCAAAAAAAGCAAGGTATAAATCAAGCGCTTTCACCCGTTCCTATGACGGGTGACCAGAACCGACCCCTGTCTTCCCTGCAAGACGAACAACAAATGGTCCGATTGAATAAGAAATATTAATTTAAAGTTTTTATTCATTCTATGAAGACCCAGTAGTGAGAATGTCAAGGAATAATAACCATCAATTTAATATTATCAACACTTAAAAATACATTAAACTCTTTTAATGAACAATAACAGGCACGAACTAACATTAGGTGGTTGGCGATCGTGTAAACGGTAACACATACTATAACCGTACAGAAGGATGTACTAAACACATTAACAAATTTGTTGTAATAAAGGGTAACAAAAAACATACAGAGTGTAAAATAAGGTTTAATGGTATTTAGATCTATACAAGACCCAACATTTATTTCCTTGATTCAATTCTATCCGCTGTGGACAATATGACAGCGGAGGTGCTTTTACACAACAAAACTTTTTATATAAATATAAGCACTTGCAGAAGAATCTTAATAGTAACCAAAGCAATAAATGTTTGTTTTAGCACATTGTTTTATATAATATTACTGGTCCACAAGTACAAATAACAGAGAACAGAATTTACTACGATATAAGCACTTTATAATAACAAAAAAACTATCTGATAAAAAAACTATCTGACGATAATTTATGGGAACTAAATGCTTATAGTAGTGATTCTCCTTTAAACAGTAATGAAGTACTATTTAACAAAGGACCTAATTGGAATGTTATAATTGTTTTAATTGATTAATTGTATCTTTAGCATTGTATTTAAGCAAGCAAAGAAATGTTGACAGTTTATCTTGAAAAAGCCCGTCATAGGAACGGGTGAAAGCGCTTGATTTATACCTTGCTTTTTTTGGATTCTACTAACAAGAAGTGTTTTACCTGCCGTGCATTTTTAACTGTTGGTTCGCATTAAAGGTTTGTCTTTATCAACGGAGAAGTATTTTTATTCCAAGACTTTTAAGAAGAAGTTTATTGGGCTTTGGTGCTTCTGTAACTTTTTTTCTGCTGCCTTTTGGGACTTAGTTCGTGTGCAGTCCATTACATATTAAGTGGGTAGTCTACGCAGGAAGAAAGAGCGGAAAATTCACTTTCCAAACAACTGCGCAACCACAGACCACGTGGGAGAAGGTTTCAACCAAGTAGTTGTTAGCGCTTTTTCTTCTTGTTTTATATTTGTTAGTATTTACTTTTTTTTCTTTTTTGCTTTTGAAGAACCCTCCATGAACAGAACATAGATATAATCTTAAATTACTTTAACATTTTGTGCATTGTGAACATGAGCCATGTAGGAGAAAATGATAAGTAAAGGTAGATGCTAGCGATTCTGAAAGCTTATAGTCTCTAGTGTTTTAAGACATCAATGCCCAACATTGTTTGAACTGTAAACACAACTTTGTAAAATACTGGACTGGCAGTAGTAAGGTATTGGGACAGCAGAGTGAGTGGATCCAACTGGACATGGCTTGAAATGTTGAGGGTATCCTTAGTGGCCAAGTAGGTTCCCAGGACTTCACAGATTGTGTCCTTCATTTGTTGGCAACTGCATATGATATTATTTCCAGTTAATATCTTCACACTTTTTAAGGCCAATGCTATAGAACATGTTACACACTGCATGTCTCAGATTACTGGTCAGATAACTGAAGAATGTCCATTAAAGACAGAGAGGTAAAATAGAGCTGTATATTTGCAGGCAATAATCATAACAGGCTGTGTGATCATTAAATGCACTACATCCAAATATAATAAATGTACAAACAGCAGTTGCATGGTTTCATATTACTGTAGATGATGTTGCAGTTGGTTGTGTGCAGAATGATTTCAGTTCCTTGCTACAAAACTGTGTAGCAAAGAGGGATAAGGCACTTATCCTGTGTTCTGAAGATTTGTTGGAGTGAGAGTTCAAATCCAGATCTCTGTAGACATCTCATGTGAACCATCATTTTCTATTGTGTATGTCACAGACTGATTTTCCTCATTTCAAATGCATGTCCTTTTTTGTTGGGGGGGGGGTTCTTGCTTTTTTAATTTTTTTTTTTTTTGTGGGCCCGGCCAGTGTTTGCATGATGCCATGCGTAGAGCAATCACAGGAATGGAGAAAATGAGTGGTTTGGCTGTGCTTATCTCATTTGCTCAAAGCACAGCAATGCACAAACTGGACAACTGGACCACCCAGTAAGCAGACAGGACCCAGACAGCCAAAGACAGAAGCCAGATACATTCAATTAATTCTGTTTTGCACCGTGCAAACCCACTAAGCATTGTTGCATGGAGGTTAACAGAGAGACCTTAAGAATGATTAGTAAATTAGGGAATGACACGTAACTAGTCCTGTGGTAGCAGATGTAAGTATAGGGCTGGAATACAGGGAATACTGGGTTCTAGTACAAGGTATACAACATTTCTTTTATTGTGACATTGCAGTTTATAGCAATGAACTGAAACATAGAAAACTGTTATTTAAACTTTCTTGTGGCAACAGATGTAAATGTAGGACTGTCATACACATGGTCCTGGGTTCTAATACAGTATATTCCCTATACTTTTACTGTTGTTCCACTTCCCATTATATTCACTGTCATATATAACACTTTAGATAGTGGAGCTGATATTAATTATATGTATAAGGGATGAGACACCATTATTGTATTACCAGATGTATGACTGAGGGTATACAGTGTACTATCTTTCTGAAAGTATTACATTTATGCCCCCAGTGCATGTCTGCAAACCTAGCTCACCTAACAGTTACCTTCCAATTTCCAATATATATTTCCAGGCTACATCAGTAGACACCCCTCAAACTAAGGCCAAGTGTCAGATTAACCTTACAATTGCAATTACTTTGTTCCTCAGTGCTTGGCACTGCTGCTGTCCACTTACTATCATGCAAACACATTGCTCGAGTATGCGTACTCCCAGTAAATGTGATAACTGGAATTGGTGGGAAAGCATTGGTCTCCATTGCTGTAGGTCTGTGGGTAGACATGGCTGGCATTAGTGGGAAAGGTGCCAGGTTTGGGGCACAGAGGTGGGGTGTCCAGGAGTGCAGGATATTTATTGGACTCCTAGTAAAACACCACAGCCAAAGGCTTCTACAGGGGGACTATTCAGTCTCCCAGCACAAGTCTGAGATGTGGAATAGTTTAGCCCAGGCTGTATCCAGTGTCAGTGGTATCCCATGCACCAGACAGCAATGTAGGTATCACTTTAGTGACCTACAGAGGAGGAAGAGGGATACTCTCAACCATTGGTTGGGGGAATTTAGAAATGAGGACATCCCACATCTTTGTAAGTATCAACTACAGAGAGTACTTGTAAGACTTAGAAAGCTGAATATAGGCAAGACTGGTATGCATCATGGTCTTCTGTTCTGTTCTGTTTTTTCCCTAGCTGCCAGAGATCGGGAGTTCAATGTCTGGGCCCATTGTAATAGATTGGAGGAACTGAGGAAAGCAAGTGGTATGTATGCATCAGAAGAGAAGTGTTATTGTAGCATTAAAAGTTAAAGATAGTTGTTTTGTTTTTATAGAGTTGTATCAAACTGAGCATGCATATCCCAATTGTCAAAGCAAGTATGCATGCATTAGTGTGTAGCACAAACCAATTGTAAAAGTCCAGTGTTAGACTGTAGTCAGAGGTTGTTGGTTCAAATACCACAATTCACAACTATACAATACTGTTATTTCTTCAGTAATATTTGCATTAAATTAAAACCTCTATACAGGAGGCACAAATGCCCTGCTGTAAACTGTAATCTGTATATTTGGAACACACATATGTGCAATATAGGCACATTTCAAGGATTACTTGCAGCAATTTGTAGTATAGTGTGCATTTGTTAGGAGGTATACCTAAATGTAAAACTTAAGATAATAGGATACCACAGGGTTCAGTCCTGGGTCCTCTCCTGTTTGGTATCTACTTCTCTGAAGTACAAACTAACACAGAAGGTCTTTGGCTAATGAAGTTTGCAGATGACTGCAAACTAGGAGCCATAATTGAAACTCTTAATGATGTGGACATCCTACAAAAGGGCCTCACTGAGACAGATGCCTGGTGTCAAAGCCATGGCCTCAAGCTCAATGCCAAAAAGTGCAATGTCATCCCCTTTGGTAAAAACTCTGTACCCATGAACTACAACATAGGCGGTAGTATACTTAACACTGAAAGTGTGATAAGAGACCTTGGGACACAGGTGGACAGTAGTCTCTCCTTTGATAATCACATCGCCAGAGTAGTTAGGAAATCCTTCTACGTGGCACACCTCATCACAAAAGGTTTCTAATCCAGAAAAAAAGAGGTCATTGTTCCCCTCTTCTCATCATTCATTAGACCCATTATAGAGTACAACACCCCTTTTGGTATGTACCTCACAAGACATGTACAACAACTGGAAAGGCCACAGAAATACAAAAAACAAGAAACAAAGAGGATTACCAACCTCAAACAGATGCCCTACACAGACCATCTCAAAAAACTCCAGCTTTACTTTGTCGCATATCATTTACTCAGAGGTGATCTCTGCCTAACATACAAAGCTATGTCAAACCCAGAGCTGTTGGACATGCTCCACTTAAAGAAATCCCAATCCCTCCAAGCTACATGCTCTAGGGACCTAAACCTTGTCACCACAATAAACAGAACATGCCGGCGGGATAGATTCCTGTCCCAGAGACTTCCCATACTCTGGAATAAACTAACTATCTATATCAAACAAAGATCCTCATTAGCACTCTTCAAGAAAAATCTTGATGCTTGGATGGGAAATAGGAAATTCACCCCGGGGATCACTTCTGTGGCTCTGCTCGACAGTGAAACAGGAAAATAATTTTCTTGGGTGGCAAAACGCCAGGGTACCTTTTTGGCTGGGCTTGTATAGGCCCTAGAGCCGAGAGCCTAGTACCTACCTATGAACCTATTAGCCTAGAGTTGAGTAATTGTATTAATGCATTGTATGTCACATATGATGGCACTAATCTCATCTCTTTTTTCTCTCACCTCAACCCTTATCTTTCTTTTTTATTTTCTTTATTTTTATTTTAACTTATTTTATTTTTTTCAAAAATGTTTTTGTTATTTTATTTTTTATTTTTAATTTTTATTATGTGTCATCAAAATGTGTCTATGTCATCCATGTGTACCATATCACTAAATGCTCCACAGCACAGCGGGTAAGCCAGCCCTAGTGGATTAGCCTGCCCCCTCTCCACCGATGCCCAGCATATCTCGGAGCCAACCTAGCAGCACTGTCTCTGCTGTCCCTAAACTACCTATGCCCTCAGCTAGTCCTGCCCCAGAGGTTGGTCCAGTGGTACCATCTGGGAGCAGTGGCAGAGGCAGTGATTTCATCACCCTGAGTGAGTGCACCCACATCATTGGTGCACGTCTACACTGGATGGAGAGGCTGCTCTCCCACATATTCTGGAGGAGGAGGAGGAGGAGACATCAAGCATGCCTGCCACCACTGTCTCCAAGCTTGAGGGCCATGGGTCTGGTGTGCCCCTACCTTCACCCCAATCTTTTGTGTCCATCCCCATTCCTGTCACTTGTCTTGTTTGTCTGGTCTGTCTGCAATTGTGTCTTAACCTACCCAACTTACCTGACCCAGACTTTTCTACATCCCTTCCCCAGCATTCCTCTCTCTCTTAAATAAAAAATAAATAGGCACCTATCCCACAAAAAATAAAAACATCCCATATATAGCTCTCCATTTTGCACACATGTCTTCTTGATACACTTGATTTTGTCCAATTGGCTAAATAACATGATTGCTTGTGATCACCCCTCTTTCTGGAGGTGACAGTCCAAATTCAGTTAATATTCCTCACATATTTTCAGTTTACACCATTAAGGGAATGAATAGCTATGTTTCTTTCCTACCGTCCTCCTGCACATTCCTGTACTGCTTTCCCTTTGTTCTTCCCTCTGCTTGCTCCCCATTTCACCACTTTCCTATCTACCTCATTTAACACCTTAATATGGTCAAAAATAGAATCATACAATACACATAAGTAGCAGAAAAAGCAATAGATCCCTTCAATTTTAGGGCTGTATGTTTACATGGAAGTACGCATTATGCACCAAAGTGCAGCGATGGTGAGTGGGGGCAAAATGCTTTGGTTACCTCTGCTCAGTGCTGCTTAACCCCACTGTACTATGCAAATACACAGCAACACATAAACTATAAAGAATTCATGTCATTGCATTATCAAAATTTCTGTAAAAGTAATTAATGTATTAGATACACCTAGATTCGAACCCAGTAGCATCTGAGTTCAAAAAGAAATGTTTTAATGCATTTGCACTTGCTGCCACAGAGTCAATTAAGGAGCAGGTGTGTTTCATAGACTCAGTACTGACTCTCGGCCTTTAGAAATGCATCTCACATTTGCACACTGCTTAGCTATGTGCAACATGAATAGTATTGTAAATTTGTATCTCGCATGCGGAAACACTTTGCCAACTATCGCACAAACCCACTGCTCATCACACTATGGAAAAGCGAATATTATTATGTACTAATGCTGTTTACTGTCCATTTCCTGTCTAGGACATGCAATTGCATGTGAAAACATAGCAAACTGAAGGCCCTATCGAACAATATGTAACATATTTACAGTATAGCCAGGTGTTGCTTCCCCCATCACTGCAATCCTGGTGTCTCAGTAATTTTTCCACACGCATATCACCTACACTACATAAATTAATATCAAATGTTGTGTGATATGTAATGCACATCAATCTGATAACATGCAGAACTGCAACTATTGACCCATAAGCCTAAGAAACCTTATCTGCAAGGCTAAGGAATGAATTAGCATTGACCTTATCCATAGGGACATAGGTGACCTTCAACACACTTGATCCAACCCATTTCTTTCTCTCAAGGGTAGATCTTGCTTATTAAACCTTGTGGACTTGTTTGATACTGACCCCAAAGAAATGGATGAGAGATAACAGGACATATCGCCTTTGTCGAGTTATCTAAGGCCTTTGACTCTAACCCCCAGTCATGTCTCATAGTGAAGATCTTCTATCTGGAAATTACGCCATACATTAGTAGATGGATAGTCAACTGGCTCACCAAGAGAACACACATTCTCAAAGTTGGGGACTGCACCTTCACCACTAGCCCACTTACCAGCAGAATACCACAAGGATATGTACTGTGCCCTCAACTGTTTGGAAACTACTTCTCTGAAGCCCAAGCAATTGTAGTTGGCCTGTGATTTACCAAGTTTGCAGATGACTGTTAAGTGGATGCACTCATATAGATTCTCCCAGTTATGGTAACATATTTACAGAAGGGGATGACACAGACAAATAATTGATGCCAAACTCATGGACTGAACCTTAAAGCAAACAATGTATCATTGTTCCCTTTGGCAATGAAGTATTCCTGCTAATTATGATACACATAGCACACTTCTAAGCTCAAACACAGTGTTGTGGGACTTGGAAATACATGTTGGTAGCAATCTACACTTTCATCACTATATGTCCATAGTGATGGGGCACACATTCTGTATTGTACACCTCATACATATGGACATCACATCCAAGACCAGGGAGGTCACAGGTCTGCTGTGCTCTATTCCTATCAGACCATTAATTGAGTACAATGCTCTTGTCTGTCTGTACCTCACCAGACACCTGCAGAATCTGGAGAAAACACAAAGGTGTATGACTGGGAGAATCCAGGGCCTCGAAACATGACATACATGGAAAGACTGAAAAACATGTCACTGTACTCAGTATCATGCAGTCTGCTGAGAGGTGACCTATGCCAGGCTTACAGAGCATTCTCAGACCTTGCCCTACTGGAAATGCAGGACATCTGCAAATCAAATGGGACAAGAATAACTTGTTTATAGGTTCATAGGCTCATAGTTGTTTACTAGGCTAATGACCACAAGGGCCTTTATAAGCCTAGCCATACATCCCAGATCTCTGACAGGTTCTGATACCCTTGATAAGTGTAAGCATGGGCCTGGGAGATGAACCATTTACAGGTTACCTCTGTCCATTAGAGACATAGGTGCCAAACCAGGGATGAATTTCCGGTTTCCCATCCATTTGTCCAAGATGCATTTGAATTGGGTTAGGCAGGAACACCGCTTCACATGGATGAGGAGTCTGTTCCATAGATGGGGTAGTTTCTGGGATACATGCCTATCTCTCCAGCAGGACCTATTTATATCATAGGCAAGGTTTAAGTCTTTAGAATGGGCAATTCTGGTGCTGTTTGTTTTGTGGATATGCAGGAGGTCCATCAGAGTGGGGTCTGACAATGCCCTGTATGCCAGGCATAGATATCCCCTCAAAAGCCTATAAGAGACAGAATACAGAGATAGGGCCATGAGATGGTCTACAAAGGACATATTACTTACACCCTGTATTCTTTTAGAGAGGAACCTCTGTGGACATTCCAATTGTTGGATATGTCTAGTTAGGTACATACCAAAGGGGGCATTGTACTCAATGATAGGTCTGATGAATGTCGAATACAGTGTAACAATGACTTCCTTGGACTTAGATGCCATACCTTTGTTTATAACTTGTGCAACACAGAATGATTTCCTTACCACTGTAGACACGTGATGATCAAAGGCTAGATTACTATCTATGTGTGTCTCTAAGTCCCTGACCACTGGGTCAACTCTAAGGGGTGTGTTGTCAATATGATAGTTATCAGGGATGGATGACTTCACAAAGGATACTATTATGCATTTCTTGGCATTTAGTTTTAGTCCATGGCTCTGACACCAGTTATTTGTCTGTGTCAGCCCCTCCTGGAGAACATTTGTGTCAGTGTGAGATTCAATGACAGCTCCTAATTTGCAATCATCTGCAAATTTAGTCAGCCAGGAACACTGACATTGACCTTGACTTCTAAGAAGTAAATGCCAAATAGGACTGGTCCAAGAACTGATTCCTGAGGGACTCCAGTTGTGACTGACCTCTTTGTAGAGGTGGACTCTCCAATTCTAACTTCCTGGGTCCTGTGTGTGAACCAGTTGGGCATCCACCAAGTGACATATGAGTTTGTTCCTAACCTCTTGAGTTTGTCAACAATACCTGAGTGTGATATTGTGCCATATGCCATGGCTAGATTAAGGTAGGCAGTGTGAATGACTTTGCCCTCATCCATTGCTTTGGTAACCTTCTCAAAGAAGTCCACCAAACTGAGTAGGCATGATCTGCCCTTGAGGAAACCAAACTGGGTTGGATCCAGTGTCTGGAAGTTTATTATATCTCTATCGATCATCTCCATGATAATTCTTTCCATGGCTTTACATATAAGACTAGTGAGACTTATGGGTCTGTAGTTTCCAGGGTCTGTAGATGGCCCACCTTTGTGCAAAGGGATGATTGTTGCCTTTCTCCATGCATGAGGCATGGAGCCTGTTTGGAGGCTACAGTTAAATAGTAATTCCAGAAGGCCTGACAGGTCATTTTTCATGCTATTTAGAAGGCATCCTGAGATACTGTCTGGGTCCATTGATGTAGTGTTCTTGGCCTTATAGAGAGCATTAAGGACCTATTTCCTAGTGATAGCAGGAGAGTTATATTTGATGGTATTTCCTGAGGGAAGGTTGAGGGGGAGAGAGGGGTAAAGTTGGAGCTGAATTTATCAGCCAGGAGGTTTGCTATATCTTTTGGCTCAATACAGGTGGCTCCATTTAGAATGAGCTCTGCACACAATTGTGTATTGCCTTTGAGGTTGTGGATGTAGCTAAAGAATGTTTTGTGGTTGTCCTTGGCGTGGGAGGCCAAACTTGCCCCAAATTTGGCTTTGGTAAACTTTATTTGTCCTCTGAGTTTTTTGTTTAGTTTGATGAGAATGGTTTTATCCTGCTGGGTGCTGCACCTCCTAATTTTTGCCATGATTGTCTTCCTCCTGTTATATAGCCGATTGATTTTGTGTGTCCACCAGAGTGGCTTGTTTTTAAAGTTAGTTCTGTACTTCTTCCTGGTGGGTACAGCTGCCTCTGTGCAGCTATTAACATGCTTGCAGAGGGGTTCTGTGAACAGTTCTACATAGGCAGAAGTGTTCACAGTGTTAATGGGGGCTTGACATTTTGCCAGGTTCTCACTTAATAGCAGGAGGTTAGCCTTAGAATATTTCCTGAATATTCCAGGTTTAGCTGGGGGTACAGTTTTTATTTTTTGCTTCAAAGGAGACCATTTTGTGGTCTGACCTTACCAGGGAAGGCATTACAGTAGGGAGTGTGAAGCAGTCTCCCATATTAGTGAAGACCAGATTCACTATGGTTGCACCCCTTGTCGGTGTATTGACTATCTGGACCAGGGAGTTTGTGCTTACAAAATCCAGGAATCTCTGTGGATATATGTTTGGTGTTGTATAGGATTCCCAGTTAATAGTGGGGTAATTAAAGTCACCCATGAATATGGTATTGGGTTGGATGGTTAATGTTTCTAATAAGTTTAAATACATGGTATGGGTTTCCTGTGTCATAGAGGGGGACCTATAGCTTACAAGGAAATGGTACTGGATTTTACCTATGGTGAGTTGAACATGGATCACCTCAAGTGCATTGTCCTGTTTGACCAGCCTTGAAGTATATTTATTTTTGATGTAAATAGAGACACCTCCACCTTTAGTCCCTGCCTGTGAAGTAGCTGGCCTAAATGTATGGAAGGCATTATTACCTTGCACTTTTGATGTGCTCTCTGTGGCTTTAAACCATGTCTCAGTGACCGCACAGACATCAGCATTCTCTAGGGTAAAGAGAGCTTCTAGGGAGTGGAGTTTTTTGTTTAAACTCCTAGCATTGACCAGTAATACCTTTAGATTTTCTTGGTTTTGATTTGCTATGTCAGAAGCACTTTCAGTTTGGCATTGCATAAAAAAGGCACTATGGAGAAGACACTATTTTAGCTAATATTCAAAAGCCTAGAGGGGAGAGGTGCAGACCATCCCTGGCAAAGCAGGTCTGTTGACCATCTCGTTCCATGCTGACAAATATTGCACCCCCTTAGTATGACATCAAAATCTAAGCCAATTATTAAAGTCAATCATCTTTTTTTTGCATTGTGGCATCGTCCTTGGAGAAGGTAAAATGCTGCTCAATGCTAGGCTCATACCAGCCTGAGACACATATTCTGAATGCTCCATGATGTCTCTCTTCATATAGTCTAGGGAGGTATGTCTCAGGTCATTTACTCCCACATGGACTATGACTGAGTCATATTGGTAATTGGGGTCCAATGACCTGAGTGCATGCGTAATGTGATGGAGCCTTATCCTCTGATAAGCAACTGACCATAACTTTCTCCTTACTCAGGCTGGTGAGAGGGACATCAGTGTGTCGCATGATGGAGCCTCCAATGACTAGAATGTTGGATTTTGTGGTGACTTGCTTTATGGGCTTAGAGGTAGAGGCTCCATGAGATCTAGCTCAATGTGTTGATGTGGGTGCTGTTTTGAAACCATGCATTTGGGGCTGCTGAGGGTGTTTGTTATGTGTACTTCATCTAAGAGGTCAAGGTTACATGTAAGTGCCTCAGCATATGCGTGTTTATATGTCTGCTTTGAATTTTGTGTGATAGGTGCAGTGTGTGTGTACTATTGACAACCTTATTGACATCAGGAGTACTTTTATGTGAAAGCTTTGCCTCCAGTGACATTGTGTAAATACATCTCTCACATACCATATCAGTTTGTTTGAGAATTAACTGGTTGTCAGTAAACATGAGGCAATTTCTACATGATGCAGGATGCTCATATCCACCAAGCCAGTAATGGAGACAGTAGGAAAGTTCATATCCATGGTAACAGACCCTTTTTTCTTGATTAGACAGTTGGAGTAAGAATATCAATCACTGTCAAGAGTATCCAGTTTACAACTTTGTGGACAGTGCTTGTCACTGCAAACTGGTTGTCCTGTATGCAACTAGGTATTGGAGAAATTTCAATTGTGCTTTTAACAGAAAAATGTCACTCAAGGTGTCTGCGTCTGTACAGAGTACTACCAAACACTAGAGGGGAAACTAATACATAGACCTAAAAAATTTAAGGATGAAGTATTTAGTCAGAAACAACTCAATCAGTACTTACTGTAAACAAAGAATTAGCTGTGGCATGAACAGAATATGCTGGGGAGACAGATTTATCCCCCAGCGATTGACACTCTTCTGTAATAGGCTTCCACTGCATGTGAAGAAGTGCTCATCAATGACCCTGTTCAAGTGCAACATTGACAACTGGTTAGGTGATTGTAAAGTCACCTCTGGGGTGGCACCTATGTCCCTCATGGATAGGGCTACTTGGTGCTGCTCACAAAATCGCTCTGCTAACGATGACCATCTAACTATGCTCAATAATGGTGCTTGTAAACACCCTAGAGCCATTAGGCTAGTAGCCTCCAATGAACCCATGATGCTATACACTTATGCAGGCCTCCCAACATCTTCTGTCCTACATGACCTGCTGATGTAATCTACTATGAGTTGACCTGCACTCTTGTAATAAGTCAGACTTGTGTCATGGTGCTTGCATAAAGTGCTGTGTTCTGTAGTCTGTGTACTCAGGTAGGGGTTCTGTTCTCACTGCAGTCAAGTGTGTGTGTGTGTGTGTGTGTGTGTGTGTGTGTGTGTGTGTGTGTGTGTGTGTGTGTGTGTGTCTAGACAGAAGAGCAGAAGTGTGCATCCTACAGTTACTGCTCCAGTGCCATGGATTGACAGTTTTTTTTATTCTTGCACATGTCTACACATCCATTTCATGCAGGTCTCCCAACATTTTCTCTCCCACATGGCCTGCTGATGTCATCTATGATAAGTTGACCTGCACTCTTGTAAAAGTCAAACTTGTGCTGTGGAATTTATGTAAAGTACGGTGTTCTGTATTCTGTGTACTTAGGTAGGCAGGGGTTCTGTTCTCACTGCAGTCAACTGGGAGTGTGTGAGTCTAGACAGAAGAACAGAAGTGTGTAATCTATAGTTACTGCTCCAATGCCATGGATTGACAGTATTTTGATTCTTGCACATGTCTACACATCCATCTCAAACAGGCCTCCCAACATTTTCTCTCTCACATGGCCAGCTGATGTCATCTACTATAAGTTAACAAGCACTCTTGTAAAACTCCTACTTGTGCCATGGTGCTTGCTAAAGTACTGTGTTCTATAGTCTGTGTACTTAGGTAGGGGTTCTATTCTCACTGCAGTCAACTGTGTGTGTGTGCTCTTGCTTGACTTTACAGACAGCATTTTACACCAGCATGTGGGGCAGTGTTATTAAAATATTCTCTTCAACAGACACTGTTGATATCATCAGCTATAAAGTGTTGTCTGAGGCACTCCATGTCAGATTTGTGTCATGGTGCTTGTGAAACGTATTGTGTTCTGTAGCCTGTGTACTTAGATAGACATGGATTCTATTCTCACCGCAGGCAACTGTGTGTGTGTGTGTGTGTGTGTGTGTGTGTGTGTGTGTGTGTGTGTGCGCGCGCACGCGAGAGCTCTTGCTTGACATTACCGGGAGCATTTTACACCAGCATGTGGGACACTCATTACCCTCTTCTCCTCAACAGACATTGCTGATGTCATCAGCTATATCAGATTTGTGGATATGTAGTACTCCCACCAAGGTATGGCCAGAGACTAGCCTGGAGGCAAGGCAGATGTCACCTCATCCTGTGCAGACAGATTGCAGTGGCATGACCTTTAATCTATCCACATACATAATGGCACAGTTTGTAGGCCCTGTGTTTCCTTGATGAGAAAGCCCTGTGGTCTCTTCATCTGCAGCATGTGCCTGGTGATGTACATGCATAAGAGAGCATTATACTTTGTTAGTGTTCTGATGAGGTTAAAGTACATTGCTGTCATACAATCCTAAGATATGAATATGATGGCCTGACTTATGATGTACACAACATAGGCTTTCAATACCAGTGTGGACACTTGGTGGTTGAAGTTCAGATTGCTATCTACATGTGGTCCCAGTGCTTGCATCACTGGGTTTCAGCATAGCAGGACTGTTGTCAATGCTGTGATTAACATGGAATTCCACTTTTCAGATGGACAACATAAAAAAGACATATTTACGCATTTATTTGTAGATCGTGTTCCTTCAATACCAATCATGTCTGTGTTAGCTACTTCTGTACTATGTTGTCATCATTGGTGGCCTCAGTGATTTGATTGCACCCAATATGCAAGAATCAGCAAAGGAGTGTAGATTTTTGTTGTTATAAGTAAGGAAAATGCCTAAAGCCTAGAATAATGGTGATGGAGGTAGCTGTGTTCTTTGTAATATTCTCTTGAACTAATTTTAAATATATCTTTCAACTAATTTATTTCTTCAGTTTCTGGTGTTCTTTAGCAGTTTGCTTCATGCTGATGTAGTAACACTAGCAGTGTTTTTTTTATTTAGTCTGTTATTTTTATCATTCTATCAAATAAATCTGGCCTACAGGCACAAGATAACAGTACAAATTATATATTAATGGACTTTCTCAATTTGCTAATGACACCATTAGTGGGCAGCTCTAGGACATGTGATGAAATGTCACATTCTTGAAATTCAAAATTCATTAAAAAATTTAAAATTCAGCCAAACCACAATTCAGGAAAATTTTACTCCCTAATTATGCACACATAATGAGTTAAGGCTGAGTGAGGTACCAAGTAAGTATCTTAATTACAGGAAGATGTTAACTTTGAGACCCACATATACTATAGGTTACCATCTGTTAATTCCCTCTCTAAATGGTCTAAAGTCATCAGTCTGTCCTACTTACTTATTTAGCATTTGTTTACTGAGAAAGTCTGACTGGGACAAAGGTCATTTTCAGTAGGGCCCAGGGAGAAAGGCTCCAGATGCATGTCTTGGAATGTGGAAGGAAACCCATGTGAATGCAGGGAGGACATGCAGATTCCACATGGAAGGCATCCCAGCTGAAAATTGAACTGGAGAAGCTCTTACTGTGAGGTGATAACTATAACCGCTGAACCACTGTGCCACCCTATTAACATACATTAAAAGTTATCTGACTGAGGAATAAAGCAGCTCCTCAAATAATAACAACAATAACTGCAAACAGCATACGTTTTATATATAAACCAATCTGTAAGGTAACAATAAGCTCACAATAAACATTTAGCATTGTATTCCTCACAATTTGGTGATAAACTTCTCTAAACCACCAAGGATGCTTCTTATCATCTGCCTTTTTAATGTTAAATGAAAGAGATCATGTTGTGATAATAATGTTGGCAATGATAATTCATGTAATGCTTAATTGCAATTCTTCCAATATTTATGTTTACTGCCTGTATTCACATGTATTGTACTCCTGGGCTGAGCCTGGAAATAATCCAACTGCTCTATCCCAGTTATCAAAGAATGAATGAATGAATAAATAAATTAACAGATGGACATCTGAATTAAAATATTCGAGTGCTAACAGTCATTATTTTAAGTAACTACAAAGAAAAAAAGTGTGTTCTTGTGATATACAACAAACCCATCCCTGATAAGCTGCAGTATTCAGCATGCATGAAGATAACTCTTACCTCAGTTGCCTTAGGTACAGTCTAGGGAACAGTGACATGCATATATCTACTATAGAAAGTAACATGCCATGCAAGGACATAGCCAAGAGTTCTGAAATTGTGCACCAGCTTCAAGAATGTACCACCCCATGCTACCTTACTCCTGATAATGCATGTTTTGTATAGCCTACCCCTTCAGTATTGCAAACAAATCTGATATGACATGCTTAGTCTACCAGGCATTATGGAAAAAAACTGTTTAACAGAATACATAATTTTAAAAAAGAAACATGGTAAGTGCACCGATTTTGTTTTTAAATTTACAATCGAGATCATCTTATTAATTAAAAAAAAATTCTAAAAAAGTGTATGCTATGGGGTACATGTCATATGCCTGGCTATAATCCTGATGTCATCCATTGCTGCTGATAGGGACTCATGTCCCCCCTCCCAACAATGTCATGCATGGTCATACTTGTCTCATTATAGTGCTTTCTAAAATGGTAAGCTTTTTTGGTTCTTTATCATTTAGTGTTATCACCTGTTACTCTTTGCACAGGACAGTTCCTATTTAGGCACATTTATCCTGTGGGAAAAAAAATGAAAAACGTCGACTGTCTTGAGATTTTAGAACAAAAATATTTCTTAAGTTTTCTTTAATAGTTTCGTAAAATTATTATTTTGTATTTGAAGCATCTTAATGTTATATGAAACAGCATAAGCAACTCAAATGCTATAAAATAAGATTTTCTTTAGACAGAAAAGTGATGTTCATTCCTTTCCACTGGCTGTGAGTATTGTTACTCCTACAAAATCTCATGTTTCTAAAAAAATGTGCCACTTTGGATATTTGCAAAGGTGGCAACCCTAGCTATTATTTATTTGTTTATTTTAATTAAAACTATAACATTGCAAACTCGCTTTCCCCTTTGAAACTAACCGTGTTTTAGTCATTAGCCTGGCAGCCTTATTTTTTTCCTACAGTCATTGAAATCTTCCATACAAGCTCCGTCACTATTTAAATGTATCGGAGAGTCTTGGCATGCAAAATGCCACACAGTGATAAGGTACACTTAGTAGCCTCATGGTTGTATGAACAGGGTCTCTGGCAATTCTGCTTCTGCTGACCTGAACATGCTGACAGCTAGCCTTATTAATCACACATTCACCTAATACAGATAAGGTGGACTGAGACATGCATAGCTTTCTGGTGTACTATCCAGGGAGTTCTTTGTGGATTGTTGGCTGGTGCAACATTAGGAAGAGTGGCAAGTTGCCTACTATTCTGTCCATACTTCACCAGTGTGAAACCTATTTGAAAAGGAATCCTGTTACAAAATTACTGGGATGTTGGGAGCAGACTTGTGGGATTAGTAAAGCAGTAATGAGTGTTTTTTGTTAGAATTTCTTATGTAAAAATAAATTACTGTAAAGAAAGTAACTGAAGATGGAAAAAAAGCATGTGCTGAAATTAATTCCATTCAGCTGCAACAAGTACAAGGGGAGGGAACAGTATACACTTTCCCAGAAACTGCAAGCAATTATAAAATCTGAAGTAAATATTATTCTTAGAGACAGATACAGTGCTTAATGGCAGAAAAGGATTTTGTCATTGATTATTTTTATCTTTGCTGCACTGTTGCTGAATATCCTTCTAATTTAAAGCACTCCACTGAATTCAGCAGAAGCAAAGACTTTCAGACTCCACATCAGATTTGGTGGTGCCTACTAAAGTCATTCGTTTCTATTTCATTTTCTGGTTGACACTTAATGTAACTCAGGGTCACAGGAAAGCCATAACCTAGCTATCCTGGCACTAAATGGATACAGGGGAGATAAACTAAGTCTGGATAAGATGCTAGTGCATCACACACACACACACACACACACACACACACACATATGCATGCATGTACACAAAAGCACACACTAATAAACACAGACACACACATGCACACAAGTACACATACATATGTGCATGCATAAACACATACACACACACACACACAGACACACACACACACACACACACACACACACACACACACACACACACACACACACACACACACACACACACACACACATTCATACTCATAGGGCAAATACACAGATGTAGAAATCTGTAGCTTGGAGGATTGCCTGTGCAGCAGTGATAAAGACATTGTGATATGTGAGAAAACCAGACAACTTGGTGAAAAGTCACATTAACAATGCTTTCGCACAGAGCTTTGACCATAAATTCAGTTTTTAGTTAGAGCATCTTCTGTACAGAATCTTCATATCTATTAAATTGTCTTATATTATAATATACTTTGTGTTTCGTGAAGTAAATATCAATGCACTTTGGCTTTTTGTGAACACTTTCAATCACTGTCTACACAGCTCAAGATGCTGGTACTCAGCAATGATAACCAAGAATATTGCTACTTTGGCACTAGTAACTCTTCCCCCACCACCATTATTACAATGAGTGATACTTCTGCACATATTATGCAAGCAAAAGACAGAAGATTATATAAAAAAACATTTATTCTTGCTGGAGATAAACTTTTTTTTAATTTTTGGATACCTAGCCCCACTAGACTATCAAGCCTTTCCCTCAGTACCTTATAAAAGCCATTAATTGCTTTAAGAATGACAGCCTGCTTGCCTATGAAACCCTGATGTGGCTGAGACATCTGCTATAGCTTGTTTTGTAGTGTGCATGCCTGCTTCCACACCTGCAGCCTTTGATTTCTTTGTACTATATACCACATAAGCAAATGAGGTCATCATGGTCATGACAACGGACTAACCATAATCTCCCCACAGTGGAGGGGCTGATAATTGCTGCTTAATTCCCATCTCTCCCATGCCAGCTCCTGTGGCTCCGAGGCTGCCAATTAGGTCCAGGCTGACTGGGGCAAAAGTCAAGAGATTTATCTCTGTAAGACACATAGACAACCTAGAGGTGGACACTGGTCTTAAACACAGTGTGAAATGCTTCATCCTGGTCATTTCTATTGCATAACTAGCTATCAAGAGCCTTGAGTGGCTATATTGGTTTAAGCTCACCTGATTTTCCTGCAGTAAGAAGGCATTACAGGAGTGAATGTAGTAGACAGATGTCTACCAAAACATGAGGAAGTAGGATTCACACATGGTAACTTTACATTTCATTCATGGATGTAGCCTGATGTAAGCCACATAAATCATGATGTACAAATTAGCTGTTATGGGGCAACCTTTTCTTCATCAAAAGACAGCAAAATTCCCCAGCTTTACAAATACAAACAAGATTAAAAAGCTACAGGTGTGGCAAAGAAGGCTATAATTGTGCCCAAGTCATTCCTGCATGTTATATCATTATACTTCCATTCAGTCCTGCATGCTATATCATTATACTTCCATTCAGTCCTGCATGTTATATCATTATACTTCCATTCAGTCCTGCATCTTATATCATTATACTTCCATTCAGTCCTGCATGTTATATCATTATACTTCCATTCAGTCCTGCATGTTATTTCATTATACTTCCATTCAGTCCTGCATGTTATATCATTATACTTCCATTCATTCCTGCATGTTATATCATTATACTGCCATTCCGGAATGTACACCATAGAAGAAGGCAATGATGTTAGGAGGAGGTCATAGCACAAAGAATTCTGATGTATAAATTGGAAATGTCTGGCAACACTCTGGATGAGGACAGGGAATTGGCACCAGTCTCAAAGATGGTGTAGAATAAAATAAAATCCTGGCTACTACCAATATTTCAGGCATAATGGAAGTTATAAGATTTTAACATGGGAGAGAATAGTCTAAGAGCATTCTTGGCTACACATACAGGTTCATTTAGTATAGTGAAGCTCAGTGCTTTGGAAAATCAGTATAACCTTTCTAAGATTTTGAATATTTACTCTAAATAAAGCAGCTAGTGCAAAATATGGTCAAAAACAGTAAGTTTCAGGCTATGTCAGTGGTGTAGGGATAAAGCCCTTTCTGCAGCTTAGGTCACCCAAGTATGACTAGTGTTTTGATTACTTACAGCGGGCATGGGCACTGCTGCTCTGATGACAAGACCTTACCTGTAGAGTAGGAACTCATTATGATATGGGGAGCCATTTGCTGGGAAAAACATGGTTGTGGCTAACTAACCGGGTGATGATAGGCCCTGTTGGTGCATGTACAAGAGCATACATGCATGTAGAGACAGGAGGCGTATGTGGTCCTTGAAGTAATGCAAGTTCTCACTACCAAGGGCAGGGTTAGACCATAAAATGATAAAAGTTATCACTGCTGGAATGCTGACAAGAGTACAAAGTACTCTTGTGGCTGCCTGGTTGATGCCGCCCAGCACTGCAGTGTTTAGGTGAGGGAAGGTTTGATGGTTGGTAGATGATAGTGACAAATTGATTAAAATAAAACAGTAAATCTCAACAAATATTATCACTTATAGTCTCTGGGGTGTAATTCATTTCACGGATGGCCGGAGGTTGTAATATTGGTGATAACTTATCAGAAGTGTTATAGTATACATTACTGGGCTATAGTCCAGGAGTGTTTAGAAGCCTTCACATAGCCATAAATTCTAAAATATAAGAATAATGAAGTGAAGTTTAGGTTTATAAGATACTAAACTGATCCTGAAGAGAACATGCTAATACTAATTTTTTTTAAACAATTCAAACGGTAACTGCTTTGTCATTTAACACTACATGTGGCAATGCAATGTTCTCATTTAAATCCAAACTCCCAACAATGAGAAATTTCTGGTTAAGTTGTATTCCTCCCAAAATGGTAGGTATGGAAGGGAGAGGACTGAAGAAGACGGGTATAGACACACACAGTACAGAATAAACTCTTGTTGATGTGCTATCATCTCCCTAATCAGACTGATATCCTCATGGGTATGGGCTAGAACAACGAAACATGGTAACTTGGGAGCAGTTCTGCATTGTGCCCATGCATGGTCCAACCTAGTTAACACTCTTTGCATCAGTCTCCACAAAGTAAGAAGGAGTCTTACCCCCACTCAGGCACATCACCTTGACCTTCTTCTCCTGAGGAAAGTGAGTAGATTTAACCTTGTTATTTCTCCACATGTTGTCAGCGCAAGAAGGTCCCAGAGTCCTTAATCAAACTGTAGTTGGCTGAATGATGGGCATAACCTTTTCTGTTTCACCACAGGAGCTGGTTGTTAATGCTGTGGGATTAAACAACAACATGGGTTGTGAAAGTGGTAAATAGATTATCGTCATTATGACTTCCTTTGGAAACTGCTTATGTTTGATTTTCTGTATGTATGTGCTGATATTGTGCACTGTTTTCTTATTCTTTTAAATTTTTTATGCAGCAAGGTCATAGGTGAGAAAAGAATGCTCAGGTCTAGCTTACCTACCTTAAATAAAATAAAAAAAATGGGTATTAAAGTAAGCAAGAGCAGCAGTCTAAACAACGAAGGATCGCAGCTCTAGAAGGATGGCGTTCAATAAGGAAGTGATAACAGAGTGGCGTCATCATCTATTATAAAATGTTTCTTTGTGGTAGGTAGATGCATGAATATGTTGAAGGGAACAGCTCCTGGCCCAAGCCTGTTAAACATTAACATGGGGAAGATATATTTGTGGTAGTAACAGGTTATTAGTTTTGGGAGGAGAGTGAGTATGCTGGAATGTATTTGTATTGTACCTAAAACTACTATTATGGAGCTTAGGTGAATATTGGTAGAGAAAATAAGCTTTCAGCAGGGACAATTATTTACACATGGAAACAGGAACATCATTTACAATAGTAAAGATGTATCACAGGGACCTAGAAGAGAAAATATAACAAAAGATTTTGAAGAAGTATATGAAAATGCTTGGAATGGATGATGTGAATTCAGTACCAGGAACTCAAACATAATTCCTATATTATTCCCCGAAATACAGTAAGTGGGCTGGATTGAATAGAAATTATGTTTCACAATAGCATGCGTATTTAATTGAAATCTACTATATCAGATTACTCACTAACAAAAATGTAAGATAAAGATGCAAGGAAATTAAGGGAAAATAAAGCAATGGTGCTTCGCTACCTATCTGTAAAAAATTAGAGGAATTTAAGAAATGTGTCATGGATATGATCAGAGAATTCTTAAAGAAGATAGAAATAATTTCAGAAGCGATAGTTAGTGAGTGGGATACAATAAAATGGTCTTTAAAAACATAGAAATAAGAGAGAAGGTGAATTTCACACAATAAGAAAAGGAGCAACTGTAGAGCGGTAGATGCATTAAAGGAGTTTTTGAATAATATACATGAATTTAGAAACTATACTGTTAATCAACTATTTCTGATAGCAGCTCTAATACATAAAAACATTTAGCACTATAATTTAGGCATGAGCGAATATAGTGTTGCAGCTAAACTTAAGAATTCTATAACAAGGACAACCACTGATCCTATAGAGGCATTAGAGATAGTTTGGACATTTTATGAATGAGGAGTTATGTAAAACAGATGAACTGGGAAACGAAGCAGCTCAAATGGAAACTTTAAAGGAAGACTCAATTTTTTAAGCTTAGAGGGGAATGAGGTTCAACAATTAATATCTAAGATAGGAAGTGATGAAATAAAAATAGATGTATACTCAATCAGTAGGGAAGTCTCCAGGAATAGACTATTCCTGTGGAAATCCGGCAGTTAGAAGGGAAGAGACTTATAAAGAGCTGCAATGCTTTGTCTGACAATATTTTAAAGGAAGAGGTTAGATGAAAGCATCTTGGAAGAAAGCCATGGTACCCAAAGAGGAAAAGACTCTTCAGATCTGGTTTCATACATATGCATTTTGATTTTAAACCATGATATCTCTATGTTAGCTAAGAGAGTGGCAAAGATGTTACCAAAATTAACAACATGAGTCAATGTCATTTTGTGGAGGGGAGGCAAACATTTGACAACATTAACAGAACAATGGTTATCCAGAGGGAAGCAGAGTATAAGAAAATATCACTGTTGTTGGGAAGCCTTGAAGAAACTCCTGTATCAATAAACTATATAAAAAAGAAGGAAAGTGATGAAAAGTTGTAAGAACTCCCCATCCCCTTTTGTCAGGACCAGACTAAAAATTGTCAGCAAGGAACTTAATAAACACTATTAGCTGATTGAACTATTAGAAAATGCAAGGCAGACTATGAGTTTAAGGTCAGTGCAGATACCAGATGTATCTACAAATCTTTCTTTAGTTATATCGGGAAATTAAAGAATAATGTCAAACAATGCCCTGAACTCATCTCTAATGATATCATATATTTCGGTCCCACAGATATAACCAATATATTAACAGACAAAAGTAGTGCTAACTTTAACGAAAAGACACTGAATATCCAAAACAAAAAGAACACAATCCGAACAAAGCAGGGCTTCAATAAAGGACTACTTGGTAAATGTGCAGAAATAGCCTCATTATTTTACCACAGTGGCTCTGAAATAAAGTTTAATTCAAACAGAAAACAAAGAACAAACAGTGACTTTAAAATCAAACAAAAAGGCAAAAAGGATTAAGCGCTTTCATCTCCTTACAGAAGACTTCATTGGAATTAAAAATAATTAACAACAACAGGTTTATAAATGGTATCCTTGCATCTTATTGGTTTTGACTTAATTCAATCAGGAAACAGCAATAAATCACAAGAGCAGTGAAAACATGTCACAATGCTCCTGATATCAAGTTAAAATATAATATAAAATATAATATAAAAAGTATATGAAAATAAAAGATGTGTGTGTGTGTATAAATATATAAATATTTATAAATATATAAATATGTATAACAGAACAAACTTGACGTGTGGAAAACTGTTCTAGAAGGCCATCCATATACAAAAAATCCAAGACAAAGCAGCAAATAAAATTATTGTGTTAACCTTGACTCTAGCTTTACTTATTTATCCTTTTTGGCTTTGAAGCCTTCAATTTTAGTGCAGGGAGGAGTGAGACATGATCATTCATTCCAGGGGAGGTACAGGCATCCAATCTTAGCTGTCATATCATTTCCCTGTACTCAAGCCTATTCTCCCAATCCTCTCCTCTATCGCTGGTAACCACCTGTTCAAGGACCCAAAATTTGAAATCTGCTTGGGCACAAACCATAACAGGTCGAAAAAGGGCATTCATTTCCTTCTTCCTACTTATGTGATACATATGTTCGTAGACACATTGCCTCAAGTTATGTTCAGTTTTACTGACGTAGTATGCCCAGCACAATGTACAATATGCCAAGTATACGACCCCTTTTGAATAACAACTACAATATCTTGAAGCCCTTAGTCTAAAGGGTATGCTGGGAATCTGCAGATGTTTACAATTTGCCATAAAAGTGCACTGGGAGCGCCTTCCACACTTATATGTGCCAATTCTACCAGTAGTCCCATTAGCTATTGTTCCTTTCTTCTTTTCTAACAACTCCTTTAGGTTAGAGTTCCTCTTAAAACTGTACATGAGGTGTTTGTTGAAGATGTCTAGCCTACTGTGCATTCTTTTAAACATATCCCAAATCCTGTTGATTGTTTTCTTTATCCACCAGGTGTACTGGCCATAGGTAATAGCTAAGGTGTTTGGGAAGGTGTATTGATCATAGAGCCTCCTTTTTTCATCAAAAGCTCCCCTTAAAGTAGGGGTATGTATGTATGTAGTCCTCCAACCTTGTAAAACGTGTTCCTTGATGGAAGTGATAAGCCTGTCTGGGTAGCCTCTCTCTAAGAAAAGGCAATGAACGTAATGTAACTCCTGGAGCAGTTCATTCCTTTCAGAGGTCATCCTGGCTACTCTCACCATTTGTCCCTTAACAATATTGCGTTTCTGGAAAGGGGGGGTGATTGCTCTGGTAGTGCAAGTAGGAGTTTGAAAAACATTTTTTCCTATAGACTCTGGATGTAAATTTGTTATTCACTAGGTCTTTTTTGATAAGGACATCTAGATAATGAATTTTGTTCAGTCCTATCTCATGAGTAAAAACCAGAAATTCCATTGTGGAACTGAGAAATTCAATAAAGGGGAGGATAGCCTCACATGAACCCCTCCACACAATAAAAATGTCATCCAAAAAATGGAAATACTTAGAAATGGAGTCACTATATATTGAACCAAAAATGTAGTGGGTTCCCAATACAACATAACAATATTAGCAAATGTGGGGCACAGGAGGAACCCATGGCAAGCCCAGCTACTGAGATTCATACTGGGGTTCAACACCATACCTCCTCCCCATGTTGTAATCAGCAAACTGATGTATGAACCACAGTATGGTGAAGTGAGGAATGGTGATACTATCCCTTTAGAGATGGATGGCCTCAGGAGGTCCGAAAGGATTTGGAACCTACTGTCACAACCCTCCTATGCAGAGGTTACAATGAATTATCCTCGTTATTGAGGGAGACAATATCACCAACAGATTCTGGACATTTGGATGTTAATTATGGTACCAGTTTCTACCCTTTTGAGTTGAGGGACGAAGGGCTGCAATATGCACATACCTGGAGTACTGAAAACTGTCTTAAATTAAATACAAAAAAGTGCAGTGTAGTAGCATCCAAAAAAATGTTCCCACCTAATTTGTAATAAATAGTATTCCTCCTCACAGACACATATTCATAAGAGACCTGGATACTTATGTGGATACTTCTCTCTCTCTCTCTCTCTCTCTATATATATATATATATATATATATATATATATATATTTGTGTGTATATATGTATATATCTGTGTGTATATATCTGTGTGTGTGTGTGTGTGTGTGTGTGTGTGTGTGTGTGTGTGTGTGTGTGTATATATATATATATATATATATATATATATATATATATATATATATATATATAGATATATATCATATCATATCATTCAGTCATTGTGTTTCCAGCACAGTCAGGAAATTCTTCTCTCTTGATCCACTTAATTTCCAAGGGAATATCTTAAGTTCCAAAGAAATCATCCTGCCACTGTACTCCCTTTCAGGCCTACCACTGAATACAATGCCCCCCTTGATAGGTATAAATCAAGCTTATTGTTCATATAGAAAGGCTCCAAATATGCCTTACCAATAAAAGTTACCACTACATGTCAAACAAAGTACTACTTTGACTACTGTCAACTCATTCCTTCCAACGGAGCTCTTTTAGTCTGTACTCAAACTCCTAATGTGTGTAGCCTAAACATTAAAACAATTAAGTTATCACCTCACAGTTCAAACAAATGTTCATATCTCTAGAACCATAACTGTTACTAGAAAAATGTGAACTGCAAACTATTAAACTCAAAATAACCTCTACAGTGGTTACATTTGTTCAATTCTGTGTTTTGAACTGGATTTTATAAGCCTTGATAACTACAGTAAATATGAAGTATGTAATGTTATGCAAACAGCTTATGATATCTCAGTAACCATTCAAGCAACACACACACACTGCCATCAACATGTTCTTCATAGAGCTGCAAACTTTCATATGAGGCCAGACAGTTTTCTCTGTTACTTAATTGTTGATATATTTAGAGAAATATGAAAATTATCACGATACAAATAAATTGTATGCAAATAATATTCAGTATTTCTTTATCTGCTGTTGGCAGAAGTAAAATATCACTACAGTTGTATTTGTAATTGCATAAGCTTTAAAAGGAAACATTTTAATGCTTTGTTTGTAGCATGATTCTGCAATTATTAATGCAAATATGAACAAACACTATTTGACACCTAGAGGTGTCGGTAGGATATAACTGCAGAAACACCTGGAGGAGTCACTCGGCTATAATGAGTTAAGGCTAATCTTGGTGACTGAATGGGTAGACACAAATTCATGTTCAACCCTGCTCAGTTTGGGAGGTAAGCACTATTAAGTGCTTAAAAAGGAAGGTACAGCCTTTTAAGTGAAGCTCCTGAAAGGTATATATGCCTAGGCATATTATGGTCCTTGTGATCAATTGCCCAGCATTGTTCCTATGTAGAGTCAGTTGGGATTTTCTGAGTAGGGCAACAGAAGCTTTTGCATTCTTCGATAAAATGACAAGGTTAATAAGGAAGATATATGAAGGGTCAGAAGCAAGAATTAAGGTGGAACGGTTCCTCTCTAACAAGCTGTCTTTGAACAATAGAGTCAGTCAGGGATATCCTCCTTCCAGTACTATTTGTTTTATATTAAGAACCATAACAAAGAAAATAAGAGATTTACAAATTCAAGGATATAACTGGTGTGGTAATCAAGAAAAGTAAGCTTTATTTTCAGATGATATTATTTTGTACTTGATAAATTCAAAAAAGGACATTTTGGTGTTGAAGATCATTTTGAGACAATTTTAAATTAAGACAAAACAAAAGCTGTAATGGCAAACTTTGTCCTATGCATGGATTGGCTCAGCAATGCCTATACTTATGGGACATGATAAGATGAAATGCTTAGGAGTATGGATTAAAAATATTTTTTATAGCAGTGAAAAGACTACACAGAAGATAATGCAATAATTAAGAAACTAATATTAGTCTAATATGTGGATCAGGCATACTTTTATCAACCAGTGGAGAAACTGTAGGCAACACTTAATAAAGAATTGAAGGAATTTATTTGGCAGGGCAACAGGGAAGAGCTACATGGGACAAGCTGGTTTGCTCCACAGAACAAGGTAGTTTAGGGTTAACTGATTTGCAGGAGAACTTTAAAGCTACATAGTTACTGGCTCTTATATTTAACTCAAGCAGAAGGTTCTAAAATAAAAAAGAATGATGAAACAAGGGGATGTATGAGAGATAAAGAGAAACTAGAATTTTGGATGCAAGTCCTCAAGTAAAATAGTAACAGCCATTTAGTATATTATATTCATAAAGTGGCAGAAAGTAGTGTAAGAACTAAGACTGACTGGGAATGGAAAAAGGAGATTTTACCAACAGAGATATCTGCAAGGTGGGGTACAGTAAATAGACAAGAAGTGGATGGAATTTACTGGAGGAAATTAGCAAAGGAACCAATGTATTTGGAGCACATAACTTGGGAGGGACAAATAGCAGAGGGGGATAAGGTTAAGTAGGAGTTTGGATTGTAGACTAGAGGTTGTTTTCCCTGTCAGGTATTGATAATGGAGTATAGGTAAAGAAAAAAATGGACAGGGGAGTGCTAAGTGATATACCATCTCTGGTAGAGGTTTTAATTGAGTTTAGAACAGAAAATATTGCTGAAAATGGATAATTATTAGGGCTTATAAAATATTGCATGAAAACTATAAGAATCAATCAGAAGAGGTTAGAAAGGATTAGGGAACAAGAATAGAAAGGCAGTTTGCAAAGGAACAATGGGAAGAAATCAGTATGGCTCCCAGGTGTGCTATAAAGCCCAGAAGATGTAGGATTTTTGCATGTGTGTTTGCACAGGCATTTTTATACCCCAAGTTAACTTCAAAGGATTTTTCCTCAAGTAGATAGCAAATGGCAGAGATGTGATTGGGAAGACAAGTAATTAAAAACATTGTCTGGGAATGTAACAGGATGACAGATTTTAAAAAATCCCTACCGAGTACTTTTGACACAAATTTAGGAGAACAAATTGTGGTAACTATCAAAGTGATTCTTTTGAGCTGGGATAAAGGATGTGAATTGCCTAGACATAGTAAGGACTTTCTAAGTTTACTATTACAGGCTGACAAAAGGCAATTACTAGAAAGCAAGAATCTCCACTGAGTATTTCCTAAACATCATTTAAAGGAGGCCCATAAATATATGCACAAATGACTCCTTAAGGACAGATGGGTTTTCCATCTAGATGGCTTTTGAATGCCTACTGACTTTCTACATTGTATAAGTCCTTACTGATGCATTCAGACCAATAAAGCCATCACTCACCCTAGTGTGCTTTTTTGTAAGCTAGGTGTTTTCAAAGAATGATCATATTAGCCACTTATGCTATGTTGACAAGTCCAGAAACACACACTATCTACAGCTAGTCTGGGGTTGGCTTTATTGGTCTGCATGTATAAATGGGGCAAGAATAGTTACAACTCAGTAAATGATAATTGCCTAGAAAGCTATTTCTAAGACTGTTTCTCTTACAGCCCCAGCAACTGTTCACTGTTTTTTAACATTTCCCATTTCTGTGTAGTTGTGTGATTATAGAATTGGTATATAGAAGTGAATAGGAGCTGAGAGTGAAGTATCCTATATGGAGTGGAATTTGACCCACAAAAAAGCTATTTTTTCTTATCTGGACAAAGTTGCAATAAGTTGTGTTGGTCTGATTGTAACTTCATCCAGGTGTTACTTCATGAAGCACAGTGGAGCAACCAGCAACTCCTCAGGATTGTGAGAGATGGCTCATTTAGCCTCTTTGTCTAACTGTTCTAGGGCAGATGTTCTCTCTCCACCTCCTCCTGGTGTCTGGGCATTGGTCACCTCCCTTTGTCCTATCAACCTTGTTTTATTTTGTGGAGACGGACCTGAAGTAGTCGTACAGTGCCTCTTCTTTTTCCTTGTCATCTGTGGTCCCCTTCCTCTTCTTGCTCAGCTTGGCCAGAACTGTCCTCTTTCATATTTCTGTTATACACTAAAAATCTTTATTCTCCTTCTTAACTCCTTCTGTTCAGCTCCAGTTTGGCATGTGCATTCTTGCTTTCAAATCCTTTGATCATCTTCTACTTGCTTTTTCCTCCACCTTCTTGCCTCCCCCCTTTCACCTATCATTTGCCATAATTGCTAGAATCACATTCCTATATAGCCATATTGGTCTTCACATTGTCCCCTCTTTTTCATTTTTATCTCATCTTTAGTGACAGAGCAGTAACCTTAAACACTGCTTGGCAGATACAATCAGGTAAGTAGTGTTTGGTACAATGCTAAATGCTCAGTGAATCAGAAGTCATAGAGATGGTAAAAAGGGAGAAATCTCTTTGTAAATGCATCCTGCTCTAAATAGCTAGACATTATGTTTTGGAGCGGAAAGTGCAGACAAACCAACCCTAGAATGACAAATTTATTCTGTTTATTAACCAAAAGAAAACAAAAAGGGGCAACTTGGGATGTCCTGGTCATTTTTTTTATTTTCTTTAATAAGCAGCATAATTTTATCTATAACGTGCTGAATTATGTGAATATCTGTCTTCGTTTTTTTATCTGTAAACGATGAGTAGGATTTTACATTAAAGCTCTAAGTCGATTATATTCATGTTAGGAATTAGCAGAATATTTACAGTGAAGAGGCCACGATAATTGATCTGGTCTAAGGTGGCTAACTGAGACATAGAATTCATCCTAGTTAAATTGATCAACATTTCAGGTGAGCATGGGTAAGACTGTAGGAAAATCAGTGTAAAGGAGATAATAATTCATAGTCTAATATCAGGCAATATGTACAGCAGACTATTGTCAGCCTAGGCAATACAGATCATGTATGGGTTCCGTGGGAGTACTTATAGCAAGGCTTGCAGTAAATTTTTATCACTTCATACATGTAAGGAATATAATAAAGCTCTGTTCAAACAAAATAAGTAGCCAGTACTTCAGCACAAGGCACTGTAAAGCAATGAAACAGCAACCTTGTGAAGATTTTTGAAGGGACATATTTCTGAACTATACCAACATGTGAAGAACTTTTGGGACATATTATGTTGTCCTGGCTCCACTCCCCCACCCTGGTGCCTGACATAATCAGCAAGTCAGGCCTAGAAAGAGAGGTTACATTTTAAACAGAGCGAGGACACAGGTGTCCAGTAAGGTCTAGGCAGAAGGGGTGATCAGGATCCTAAGTTAATACAAGCAGGTCTGTAAGTCAGTCAGGCCTCTTTGCCTTGGATCTGGAGATGTAAACAGAGATCATTCCCATAATCCTATTAAAGCTATACACTTAGCAAGATCGAAGATTGTAGGTATGTAAGTTCACAGAGTAGGACACGTTTTCCATCCACTTCATGCCCTGGAACAGGGTGAGAGTTCATCCCACCTGTTTAGAGGTCTAGGGTATAGGTGTTGATCTCTTCTCTGATAGGCTAATGCAAGCATGAGCCAATGTGGCTACAGGATAGCTGAGTCTTCCTATGAGTACAACCAAAGCAGTTTTCACCTGATAGTCAAGCTTTTTTTCATTGGACAGGTTGATTAAGACCTTTATTCAGTGATGGTGGTCATAACTGATATGATTATGACATAATGAAGTACACTAAAGGGGTGCCCTCCAGCAGCATGGTTTGGAAGCATGCCCCATTGGGTTTGTGTTCAATGGGAAATATATGCTGTCCCACCACTAAGTATATTCCATCCTGGGAATAAATCATAAACAGGCTTAGGGAAAGCGATGCTTCCCTTCTGTAAACATTCTTAACTTTAGTCATTATTATGCATATCCAACATATAAGGATAGGGATGACTACCTGAGGTCAAACTGGGGGAACATATGAGCTGCAGACAGTACTTATTGGGGTTTCATGGTTGTGAATTATATGGAACCTTTAAGATAGCAATTGATTGATTAAAGAATATGCTATAATGTAATCAAATCTATAAAGATTAGTTGAATCGTGAAGTTTCTGAATGTTGCATACATGGTGGCAGGGCAGAGGATTAAGACCAACCAGCTTTTAGCATGTTGCTTTCTGTAACCAATGGTTTCATTCTCTCATTCTCTATTTTTCTAGTGCGTGACTCTGAGCAAATGATTTAAACAGGCAGTTCTGTCCGGTTACCCTTGAAAAGGAATACTTTATATTCACTAGGCTTACCAGGTTAACAAATAAATACGATGAAAAATAAACAAAGTAATTTGCCCAGCCTAGTTATATATGGTTAAAAATTGGTGATATGTTTCTTAAAAGGGGAGCTTAGGGCAATTTAGATCAGTCAATCTTAAAAAAATCAGGAGGCAGAAAAAAGACTGAGTTGAAAGATAAACAATGCCCACAGTATTTTAAGAACAAGAAAACAATGTCATCTCCATTTTAGTGTAAACTCACTTCAAAGGTTTACAATTATGCTGAAGTATATAACAGCCAGCAGAAAACTAGTAGGGAAAATCTGATGAATCAGTGCTTTCTTCTTTCTCTCTCTCTCTCTCTCTCTCTCTCTCTCTCTCACACAAATAGATATTAAATCATGGTGAAATATGACAGAGATTAAAAGGGCAGTACTGGGGAAAAGCTGATGAATCAGTGCTTAGTTCTTTCTCTCTCTCTCTCTCTCTCTCTCTCCTTAACACACACACACACACACACACACACACACACACACACACACACACACACACACACACACACAGACACACACACACACACACACACACACACACACACACACACACACACACACACACACACACACACAGACACACATTGTCAATATTCAAGAAGAAATGTAATAAGGAATATGTACTCAGTCTGGTAAATGAAATAGTGGAACTCCTCCTGATACAGTTTAAGGTTCCCAACTTACACTGTCTGCAATGATTATTGGTGGTGGTATTGTGCACTTATTGTCAATATATAACTGTCTGTAGGAGCCAGATTATACGTACCTCAAAATACAGTGCAAAAAATTTAGCAAGTGGCACAGACGGCACATTAAAATGAGAAAATAGATTCACTCTGTGATGAACTGAGGTTTTGATAGTGTGGGAAACAATACAAATGACACAGGAAGGAAAACCACAAGGAACTCAGAAGAGTAAAGGTAGTTAAATAACTGGGAAATAGATGACAAAGCAAAATACAGAATTCAAGAAAAAGGTAATACGTATACATGTGCATAAATGTTCTTTATCTAATATGATGCACAGAATGCTTAAACAAAAAAGTGGACTAGACAGTTTGATATGAAACCTGTTTATCCCTTTTTCTTGCAATGATAATGTCATCTTTATTTTTGATTTATTTATGAATTGTATATGTGTTTGTGTAAGTAAACTATGTATAAATGTGCACATGCAAGCGCTTGCACGCGCGCATAACCACACACACACTCACACACACACACACACACACACACACACACACACACACACACACACACACACACACACACACACACACACTCAGATGTGTCCAAACGGTATATACCATATAAAAGGCATAATAAAAACATATATCTTATGTACTGTACAGATATTTGTCATCTACACTGTTGGCATGTCACCAAAAGTCTGTCTACATCCTGATATTCTCTGATATGTGGCTGATGGTAGACAGCTATGGTAATCACAAAAAAATGTAAAAAAAAGTGAATCAACATCCTTGTCGTGCCTTCAGCAATTTACCTATATCCTTGAAACATCATCAGCCCTACCAAAATTCCCCTAAAGCTACCATATTACATTACTTACTAAAAGCAAGACTAAAAGTTTACACTCTGCACACACAAACCACAGGCACACACACAATCACTCAAACTTGCCCACCTTTTTTCTCCACACCTTTTCTTTCCAGACTCAGAATGAGATAATTTATTATAGTTATGCAACTACTTAACTTGCACATGTATAATGTCTTATAAATCTGTTTGCATGTCATCAATATTACTTAATTTAAAGCTTTGTAAGTAATGTCTTATACAAATGTGTCTAGATTTGTTTGCCTCATTTTATATGCCTGTGTAAATACCTGACCACTTTTTGTCATGTTGTTTTGCTATCCTTCTTAATTATATTATATATTTTTTATGCCACTGTAAAATTTGTCTTTGTTTTCCTTTTTTATTTTATACTTCATCCCCTGAGGTTCAGAAGGAGTTTTCATACTGTGGATGCCATAACTCTGAAGGTTTCCACACTGTGGTAAGCCTGAGCAACTCAGAGACTACTGTCCTTTCCACAGTTTTACACACACACACACACACACACACACACACACACACACACACACACACACACACACACACACACACACACGCACACACACACACACTGGCTGCAGATTGCAAAGTAGTCTCACTGGCAAATCTGCATGCAAATGTTGAAGTCCATGGAAGTGACTAATGCAAATCAGACATGTGCTCTCATCTAGAAATGCTGCTGACACTGGAATAAAATTGTTCTGCTGAGTTATTTTTTGGCAAGGAGGAAAAAGTGTACACTGTCAAGAGACAGCATACACCCATTCACCCCACAGATGGATTTGGAAATCACAAAATGAGTACAGTTAGGTACCACTGAGCCATCTGTGTGTGTACATGAGTGTCTGTATGTATATGTGGGTAACTGTGTGTGTTTGTGGGTGTGTGGGAGCAACATGAATGTGACTGCAAGGATGTGTGTGTACATGTGGGTGATTACTCTGGGGGTGCTGCAAAGAGCACTTTGGGCTGACATCAAAGATTGAAACAATACTAATTTCATGAACTTTAATCATATTTTGACTTAGGAATGAGGTCCATTCTCGTCATGGTATTAGGAACCCAAAAGATTTGAAGAAATTAAAAAAGGGGTGAATATAATGAAGCCATCTCTATATGCGTATGTGTGTGTCTGTGTTGGAGCATGAGATTTTGTGTGTGATCTCTTGGTTCTATGAGTGTTAGTGTGTCTGTTGGTACTTATCTGCAGCTGCATGTGTGTGTGTGTGTGTGTGTGTGTGTGTGTGTGTGTGTGTGTGTGTGTGTGTGTGTGTGTGTGTGTGTGTGTGTTTGCACACGCATGTTAGGATGCATTTGCTCAGGTCTGACAATGCAATGCTCCTTTCAGAGACATGATAATTAGTTGCAACAAAGTGTTCTTCAGTTTAGCTTTACTGTGTCTCTGAATCTTAGATTCATACCATTGCTCTAATTTGTAGACCCACATTAGCCAATTTGTGCTGGAAGTGAGAATCTCTGAATCACAGAATATGAATCTATAAACTTCAGGGCTAAGCTCGAAATTGGTCACTTATGATCCATGCTTTATCTCAGTTAACAAATATGAATAAATATAAATAAATAAGCAACACCAGAAAACCCTAGCATACCTAAAACAAATAATGCAGATTGAAATATGTACTTATTTCTAAATAAATATATAAAATAAAACACAAAAATACAGTAAAACACGGGCCACATTTCTCATACTCATCAAAGTAGTGAGCATTCTTCAATCTCAAAGGATCATGGGTTTGCTCCCCTGTTAGACTATTTTGAGCAATGTCTTCTGTGGTTGTGCAATCCAATCTGGGAGTGGTAGTCCTTGATGCATTCTGAGCAGCAGTAGGCAGATGTTGGTCTGGTATCACAGGCATGGATCTTCCTGAGGGCTGTCTTATGCTCTGTTCTCTTTTTCAAGGTGATTTTATACATGGCGAGACTTTCCTTCACTTCCCATTAAGAGGCATACTTGTCTGAGGTGAGAGAATGTCAGGTGTTCATGCTGATGGAGAGAGCCCTGAGTTCACGCCTGCATATGTCCTTGTACAGCAATTTGGGTCACCCTTTCAGCCTCTTTCCAGACTGCAGTTTGCATAAAGGCGATCTTTTGGTATTCAGATAACTGTCATGCATGAGACATGACTCAACCAGTGCATATGCCTCTGTTTCAGGAGGGTGAACATGGAGGTGGTGCCCATCCTCTCAAGAACTGTGCTGTTGCAGATCTTGTCCTGCCATGAGATACCAAGTATGTGCCTAAGGCAGTGCAAATGGAATACATTGAGACACTTCTCCTGTTTTGAGCACAACGTCCATGTTTCACTGGTGTAACATTCTCAAAACACAGGCTATATAAACGTGCAGCTTGGTGTGCACGGTGAGCTTATTATTAGCCCAGACTGTCTTAGACTGGAAAACATTGTGGCAGCTTTTCCAATGCACTTGTTGATCTCGCTGTCAAGCAACAAGTTGTCCAAAATCATAGAGCCTAGGTATATGAATTCATGGATGACCACCAGCTCATGATCACTCACCCTCATTGATGATTCATTGCCAACATTTTGGCCCATTACCTGGATCTTCTTTATACATGTATCTGCAAAGCGAGTCATGAGTGACTAAAGTCCCTGCTGAGTGTGAGCAGCAATAGCTGCTTAATCAGTAAACAGGAACTCCTTTAGGCAATTCCTAAGCACCCTGGTCTTTCATCTATACCTTAACAGTTTGAAGAGGTTGCCATCCATTCTGGTTCAGAGAAAGATACCCTCTGTAGCAGTTCTGAAAGCAAATTTCAATAGAACTGAAAAGAAGATACCAAACAATGCTGGAGACAGTACACACCCCACAGCTTCACTCCACTGAGAATCTCAAAAGGTTTGGATGTCATCATACATGAGTGTCCTCTTTATGCCTTCATGGAAGGCCCTGATAATGCCAAACAGTGTTGGGTAACAGCAGATCTTTGCCAGAATCATGAAAAGCCCTTTCCTACTGATGAAGTCTATTGCATTGGTCAGATCAATTTAGGCAATATACAGAGGTTTGGTCTGCTCTCTGCACTTTTCTTGCAGTTGCCTGACAGAGAAATCCATGTCTATGGTAGACCATTCAGCACTGAACCCATACTGAGACTTGGGGTAAACTCTCTCTTTGAGAACGTGAAGCCTCTTCAAGACAACACATGCAAACAGCTTCCCCATAGTACTGAGAAAGGAGATGCCATGCCAGTGGTTACAATCACTTTTGTCACCCTTTTTCTTATAGATAAGTAACTATGTTAGCACGCCTCATATCTTGTGGTACACTGCCTTCTCTCCAGCACTGGCAAAATATTGCATGCAGCTCTGGGATTAGGGTACTGTTGGTACATTTAAGGATCTCTGAGGGAATGTCATCTTTCCTGGAGGCTTTGCCAGAAGATTTTAGCACATCATTCAGTTCCTCCAAGGTGGGCTCAGCATCAGGTTCAGTCATTGTTGGCAGAGGCATGCTGGCATTCAACTCTCTCTCCATAATTATGATCTCTCTGGTGTACAGCTGCCAGCAGTGCTCCATCCAGTGTTCCTTCTGTTTGATTCTGTCCTTCAAGACCTCATCTGTGGCTGACTTAAATGGGATGATCTTCCTATGCGATGGACCGATGGCTTGCTTGATCCCATCATACATTCTATGCATGTTACCAATGTCAATGGCCTGCTGAATCGTTAAACAAATTTGGAACCATTAATCATTTGCACACCCTGAGCTACCTGTTGCACTTGACTATGAGCACACAGGAGTGCCTGCAAATTCTCCTCGTTGGGGGGAGAACCTTTATGCAGCCAATATCTGTCTCTTTTTGTCAATCAGGGGTGCCAGCATGTCTGTGTGGGCTTCAAACCAATCAGCACACTTAACTGCCTTCTTTCCAAAGATAGCTACTGTAGTGTTATAGATAGCATCCAGAAGTTTTTCCCATCTGTTGCTGATGTCAGTGCCATCCAGGCAGGGCAAAGCCTCTTCAAGCGCTTGGACAAACTTGTGTACTTTTGGCATGAGTTTTACCTATGTCAATCCATGGCCTCCCTTCCTTTTTAGAGTGAAAGAACCTTCATAGCTGGATGTTCACCTTACTATGCATGATCAAGTGGTCAGTATCACAGGTTGCATTGTGGTAATTGTGTATTACCATAAACTGCTGCATTTGATGAGGATGTGGTCAAGCTGGTGCCAATATTTCGATCTTGGGTGTCGTCATGAAACTTTGTGCTGGGGCTTGACATTGAAAAAGGTGTTGGTTATGCAGATGTCATATTGGGAACAAAGCTCAAGGAGGCACTGTCCATTTTCCTTAATTTTTTCAATACAAACTGTCCCAGACAGGATGGCCAGTTGTGATGGTCATCGCCAACTCTGGCATTAAAGTCATCAAAAATGAATAACGGTGCATGGAAAGGGACCTCATTGATGGCAGCACTAAGTTCATCATAGAACTTGTCCTTGACTTCTTGGGTAGAAGTTAAAGTAGGCATATAAACATTGAAGATGTTGACCGTAGCCACTAAACATTGAAGATGCTGACCATGGCCACTAAACACTGAAGATGTTGACCATGGCCACTAAACATTGAAAATGTTGACCATGGCCACTAGTGTTTGTAGCTGAATTTTTAGCATTCTCTCATTTCCCACATTTGGTGGTATGACTGAACCAATGCGATTGTTTCTGACTGTGAAACCAATACCACATTCCATGGCCTGTTCTGACAACTTCCGGTGCCAGAAAAAGTAAAGTCCTTTTCCCACCACAATATCCATCTGCAATCTGCTCAACTTGTTGATAATGACTGCTGTCTTCCGAGCATCTGAGCATCACTGATGTTCTGTACATCTTCCATAAGGCCTGGAGTAATTGTCCTTACCTTCCATGTGCCAAACTTCAAAGCTGATTTATTTTGTTGCTTTTTTGTTTTCCCAGGTGTATGAATAATGATCCACATGTTGCGGATTCCCTATGCCCCACATACCCAATGGTGCTAGTGGACTGTGGTGAGGCAGCACCTATTTGGCTGGGGGATGCCCAACTTAAGGCGGCAGCAGATGTACAAAGAGATCAGAGGACATCTCTCACCACTGAAAGCAGCTCCTCATGCCTCACTCTACATCATTTGAGTGCAGTGGCTTAATACGGTAACGGCTGTTTCCCATGTTGTGTCACCACTCACAAAATGATGCTGGAGTGTCCTCTCCAGGGCATAGGCCTGGGCAAGTGAATTTGGAGGAAACAGCTGATGCTCAGCAGCAGATTTCCCCTCTCCATGCCATTGATGTAATCCATGGAGAAAGGCAAGGCCAGTACAACTTGGCATCAGTGTCATCACAGTAGCTGTAAGACTGAGGTCAAGGTCAACCTCAAATTGCCTTAGGGGTTCCATCTCTGGATTTTTCCTTGGGATTTACTCCCAAAGCCTTCACCATGACTAGGTATTAACACAAGGCAACAGAGGTTTTAAATCATGTTGTCAAAGGTTGTCATAGCCAGGAGTAGTAGTGGGGATAAGGTCCCACTATCTATAAACTCCTCCCATGGCATGCATCTCTAATAGCCTCTGACAACCCAAGTCCAACTCCTGGCCAACATGTGTGGCTTAGTTTCTAAGCCCAGTGAAGCTGGGGCTTTAGTGTGTGTGTAAGTGTGTGTTGTGACTGTGATGTGTGTGTGTGTGTGTGTGTGTGTGTGTGTGTGTGTGTGTGGGGGGGGGGGGGATGAAGGTGTGTGGTGGTGTTTTTGTGTGTTTGTCTGTATAGTGCGACCTTGGAGTTAGAATATTTAAGTGGAGGGTGTGTGGGGGGGGCAGCCCCCCACATGGGTGGTGCAGGGGGGCTTGCATCCCCGCTTTTATATAGTGTAGGTTTCTGTGTTTGTGTTTTGGGTGAAGGTATGTGTATGTGTGTGGTGTATGTTTAGTGTAGTGTTCAGTATTTTAAATTTCTCACTTCTGGTCTTCCGGTCTTCTCATCTTTCGGGTATCTGCTCTCGGGATTCCGGTCTTCGGTATTGTAAGTATTCGAGATTTAGTAGTGATCTCATATATATATATATATATATATATATATATATATATATATACATACATACATACACACACACACACACACACACACACACACACACACACACACACGCACACGCACACGCACACACACACACACACACACTTCAGTGAAACTGAAATGGTCATTTCCACTTCATTGAAAACCTCATTTCAACAAAAATCTTCTCAACAAGAAATATATCTAAAAGCATATTTTTGCAGAAGGGCAAGCCCCCCTAGACCCCCACACCCCGTATGTATATATACTAGCTCTATGATTGTAGAAACACCAAGAGCAAACACAGACCTCTACAGATCTGGGGGTACAACATGATGCTTACCAACGCAATTCACACATACTTTCCTTGACTCACTTTCCTAATAACTCCTATGATAAGAAATAGCATCATTGCATACTTTCCATATACTTCTTTACTTTTCTGTGAAATTATTTTTTATTTATTATGTATTTATTTATTTGTATTTGTTTACCAAGGCAGTACACCGATCAACACTGACCATTCTGGCAAATCCTAGGTGAAATACAAAACATTTCACAGAATAAAATACAGAAAATCACAGAATAAAATACAGATAATCCCTCCGCACCACAAGCTCCAGAGATCTCAACCTCATTACCACAATCAACAGAACAAGCTGGAGGGATAGGTTCATAACCCACAGACTGCCCATGCTATGGAATAGACTGCCCATACATGTCAAACAGAGCACCTCACTGGCCCTCTTCAAGAGAAATCTTGATGAGTGGATAGGAAATAGAAAATTTACCCCAGGGATACCTACAGTAGCTCTACTCAACAGCGGCACTGGGAACTAAGGTTGGGTGGCATAATACCATGGTAATCCTATGGGCTGGGTTTGTAATGGCTCCAGGGCCATTAGCCTATTACACACCTATGAACCTAAGTAAGCAATGACAGAGTAGCTCAGACTAATTACATAGAAAAAAATGTGCATACACATTATAGTGAACAAGCACAATACAATGTATAGTCAAGCAGAGTGTAATGTACAGTATACACATTAGTTTTTAAAATGGGTCAATCTTCAGTGAATTTTGATAGAGGAGAATACAGTCGGAAAGGAGATAAGTTAGATAATATGTTTTGCAATGAAGAAGGAGCATTTGGCTTGGCTGAAGAAGTGCTTTTTGAGTTTCACTCTGAATTTGGAATAAGTGTTGATTCCCTTAATGTCACTGAGAAGAGCTTGCCAAATAGTAGGTGCCTGAGAGGAGAAAGCATGAGCTGTGCCAAGAAGCTTAGTTCCAGGGGTAACGAGTTGGTCCGGCTTTTGAGTACTGTTTTATGTTATACGAGGAAGGTTTTTCATGAAGTCTAACTGCAAAAGGAGTAAATGTGTGGAGTTGGAGTAGTTTGTAGAGTTGGGGTCCTAAAAGTAGATCAGATATTTGTTTTATGGGTAGCCATTTGGCTTTTTCTAGGGTGATACAGTGATGCTCACAGAGAGGCATGTTGTAACAAATCATCAGATACTGTTACAAATAGTCTAGAGTGTGGAGTGAGAGTTTTCTTGAAGGCAGAAGTGAAAATCAGGAGCCCAAATTCAAGATGAAAAAGGAGAACTCCTTTGCCAATGTTTGCTTTGACTGGTTGGGATAGAAAAGGGTAAATCTATTTGGTCCAGAAGAGGAAGGTGTTTATTTTGGCTCTTACTTTGTCTATGTAGAAATGGAAGTTTAGTGACTGATCAAGCCATAGTCCTAGGTATTTGAAGATGGAGGTTTTCTCTATTGGATGGTTGTGTGAGTCAAAGATAGTTAAGAGTCAAGTGGTTGGTGACTTTTCTGTGCAGTTCCAAAAAACATAGTTCTGGTCTTGGTGGGGTTGAGAAGTAGTTGATTGCCACTGGTAGTACTCATGTAGGTTTGGCTGGAGATGGAGTTTTCATTGAAATGAGTTTAAATTTAATGGGTTTCACTATTTGAGTTTCAGTGATATGAAGATGCAGTGTTATCACAATGACCCATATCTATCTTATCTATCTATCTATATATATATCTATATATCTATTTATCTCTCTATCTATCTATATGTGTATCTGTCTATCTGTAGAGAAGCCTCCATGTAAAAATGGTTAATAGGTTCATAGAAGGTCACTAGGCTGATGGCTTTAGAGCACTTACAAGCCTAGCCATATTTATCCTGAGTTGCCCCAATTGTGAGTGGTTAGGTGAGTGAGGTAAGGGCCTATGGTAGCTAATACCAACTTCCTCTGTCCAGGAGGGACAAGGGTACCACCCCATGAATGAATTTGCAGTCACCCATCCATTGATCTAGGTTGCATTTGAAGAGGATCAGGGAGGGGCTCCGTTTCATGTGAATTGGAAGCTTTTTCCAGAGAAATGATAGTCTCTGGGAGAGGACCTAGGTTAAGATCCCTGGAATGAGTGACCCTCATGTGGTTTGATTTTCAAATGTGTAACATTTCCATTAGGGCCAGGTCAGAGACTGCCCCGTAAGCCTGGTACAGGTCACCCCTTAGCAACCTGTAGGAGACAGAATACAGTGACAGAGCTTTCATTTTTTTCCATGTAAGACTTGTTTGTGTACCCTGCAATTTCTTGGTGAGAAACCTCTGTGGTCTGTCCAGTTGTACTCAATTATTGATCTGAAAATCTTAGATCTAGATGCAATGTCTTTACTTACAAGATGTGCCACATAGAAGGATTTCCTTAATACTGTAGATACGTGGTGGTCAAAGTTCAGATTGCTATCAACCTGAGTACCCAGATCACGTTTCACAGAGTCTATACTTAGGGGGGGTGCTGTCTATAATGTAATTAGCAGGGATGTCAGCTTTCCCAAGGGAAATAATAATGCATTTTTTGCATTTAGCATTAATCCATGGCTTTGGCGCCAATCATTTGTCTGCGTTAATCCTGTATTCAGTATATTAACATAGCTGCAGGACTCAATGATTGCTTACAATTTGCAACTGTCAGTGAACTTGGTCAGCCACAGGCCATCCAAGTTTGCCTGGACTTCTGAGAAATGCATTCTTAACAGTAAGAGGACCAGAACAAAACCCTGTGGTATGCCACTGGTGGCTATTCTTTTGCTAGAGGTGAAGTTACCCACTTTGACAGTATGTGCCCCGTCGGTAAGCCAGTTGGCTACTCATCTGGTGATGTAGAGGTTAATTCCAAAGTGGGAGAGTTTCTATAATACCTGAGTGGGAGATTGTGTCAAATGCCTTGGCTAAGTCAAGTTAGGTGGTATTTGTCTTTGGTTGGTCTTTGTCAACCATGTTTAATAGGCATGATCTACCTTTAACGAATCCAAACTGGGTTGGGTCCAGAGTTTTGAGATTATCTATGTCCTTGTTAATAAGGCCCATAATGATTCTTTCCTTGGCCTTGCAGATGAGGGAAGTCAAGCTTATGAGCCTATAATTTCCAGGGTTGGTTGATGGTCTCCCTTTGTACAAAGGAATTACTGCTGCTGTCCTTCATTCCAATGGAACATAGCCAATTTGCAGGCTGTGGTTAAATAGGGATCCACATGGGTCTGCTAGGTCATGTTTTAAGATGTTTAAAAGGCAACCTGGGATGTTGTCTGATCCCATTGATACCATGTTTTTAGCCTTGGACAGTGCCAAAATGACCTGCTTGGTTGAGATAATAGGCTGAGGAATGTTGACTGGTATAGTTTGTGGGGGTGACTGGAGGGGACCGGGGAGTGAAGCTTGCTCCAAATCTGTCAGCTAGCAGGTTGGCTATTATCTTGAGTTGAGTATGGGTGGTGCCACCCACAACCAGTTCAGCACATAGCTGGGCATTCCCTTTTAGATTTTGGACATAGCTAAAGAATGCCTTGTGATTATCCTTAGCTAGGGAAGCTACGTTTGCTTCATAATTAGCTTTGAGGAACTTAACAATATCTCTAATTTGTTTCTTTAGGCCAGAGAGGGGTTTCTTCCTTTGCTGAGCCAGTTCACTCTTGCTTTTGGACATTAGTTTCTTTCTCTTGTTGTATTGCCTGTTTATACTAGGGGTCCACCAGAGTGAATTGTTTTTTCAGAAAGACCTGGTTTTAATCCAGTCAGGTACAGCCGATTTCATACAACTGCTTAAGTGGTTATACAGGGCTTTGGTGTACACCTCTGCATAGGAGTCTATATTATCTGCATTCATGGGGCTTTGAAACTTCTTATACCATAACTTAGTAGGAGGTAATTTGTCTTTCAAAAATTCTTAAGCATTCTTGAGCTTGAATGGGCTATTGGGCTTATAATTACATTGAACGAGACTGATTTATGGTCCAATCTTACCAGGGAGGACATCACATGGGTGGGAGGGTGGCCTAATGGTTAAGGTATTTGCCTTACAAACACAAGGTGCAGGGTTTGAGTCTCACAAGGGATAACTGGCTAGGCTTAAAATGGCTCGCAAGAGCAATTAGCTTAGTACTTATCGATGAACCTATGAACCTATGGGGAGGGGGTGCAATGCTCTCCCATGTTAGTGACTACTATGTCCAGGATATTTGAGCCTTGTGTGGGTGTGCTGACTAGGTGTTACAAAGAATTTGCATTGAATAAGTGCAAGAACCTCTGAGCCAGCATGTTTGTTGTCATGTATATTTCCCAGTTGATGGTAGGATAATTAAAATCACCCATGTTGGCTGTATGGCAAGTGACTCCAGTAAGTCCAGCTATGTGGTATGCTTTTTCTGGTTCATGGTGGGGGACCTATAGCTAGCAATGATGAGGTAGGGGGCTTTGCCTGTAGTTAATTGGACATGGAGTAGCTCAAAAGAGTCATACTGTTTGACCAGTCTCAAGGTGTACTTATCCTTAATGAAGATGGATACTTCTCCTTCTTTGGATCTTTCATGCTCAGCTTGTCGTCTGGACATATGGAAGACATTGTAGCCCTGCACAGCCAGCATGCTTTCTGTGCCTTTGAACCATGTGTTGGTGACTGCACAGATGTCAGCCTCTTCCAAAGTGAGGAGTGCTTCCAGGGAGAGCAGTTTCTTGTTTAGACTCCCAGTATTAAGCAGCAGTATCTTGACTTTATCTAGAGAGGATTTTGTTATATTGGGAAGTTGGTTATTTTGACACAGCGTAAAAAAGGCATAATAGTGGTGGCTAATACCTTTGCCAGTATCAGAAAGCCTAGAAGAGACTGGTGCAGCCCAACTCTGGAAAAGCAGCATGGCCTGCTGACCATGTCTTCCCAGACTGACAGATATTGGATCCCCTTGGGCTGACACCAGAAGCTAAACCAGTTGTTAAAGTCAATCATTTTTTGTTTGTATTGTGGTATCATCCTTGGAGAAGGTAGAATGCTGCTTAAGGCTAGGCTTATGTCTGCCTGTGACACATAATCTGACATTTCAGCCATGTCTCTCTTCATATAGTCCAGTGAGGTACATCTCAAGTCATTCACCCCCACATGGACTATGACAGAGGCATACTGGTAATTGTGGTTGAGTGACTTGAGTGCTTGAGTGACTTGATGGATCCTGGCACCTGACAGGCAGCTAACTGTAACCTGCTCCTTATCCAGCCTGGTGAGTGGAACATCCATGTATCTCATGATGGAGTCACCTATGAACAGTACATTAAGCTTTGTGGTGTTACACCTTATGGACTTATTTGTTGAGACACTGGTGTGTCTGTTATTATGTATTGTTTTTTGCATTGATATGTGTGTAAGTGGTTTCTGTTTGGAAGGCCTCTAACCTTTTGGTAAGTTAAATGTGAATACATCCACGTGTGTGTGTGTGTGTGTGTGTGTGTGTGTGTGTGTGTGTGTGTGTGTGTGTGTGTGTGTGTATGTATGTGTGTCATGTCCTTATTTGGACTAGTGCTGACAACCTGTTTGGCATTCAATTTGCCCTTATGTGGGAGTCTTGCCTCCAGTTTCATAGTGTACCTACATCTCTTGCATAAAGTATTTGTTTGTTTCAGGAGTAAGTGGTTGTCAGTATACAGGTGACAATTGGTACATTGCCTCAAGATGCCCATTGCTATTAGGCTGGCCAGTGAGATGATGGGAAACTGCCCATCCATGATAACAGGCTCTTACTGTATGTTTTATCAGGGAAGGGAATGGGTTAATTTGATAGGACTGTGCTGGTAGTGCTAAGACTACATGAGGGACCCCCACTTTGTCTAGACTAAGGTTGATTAATAAGGTAATGCTGCTCAGTGCACAACTGAGTTGCTCCTAGAGCAGCAGAAAAGCTTGGAAGGGTTTCACTGACAGCTCTTCAGGTAAAAACTGAGCTTCTAGGCTTTTGCATCTATAGAGGGCATGGCTAATTGTTGCTGAGTAAAGAGCAGCACCTTGCAAATGTGAGGCTTAAATACGAACAAAGAGAAACAAGTTTTAAGCTAACTACCAATCAGAAAAGCACACAATAAGCCTTCAACCAGCAATCCCCAACTCAGACAGATTAAATCAGCACACTTTTGCCACAAGGGTGCAGAAAAACACCTTCTTAATGTAGAATAGCTGATTTAGAGAGCAAGTGTAACAAGACCATACAAGCTATCTACAACAGCCCTACAACTAATAGACACAATGTAATACAGTGCAATGAACTACTTATAGCAGCTGCAGCCATTACATTTTTGAGACTGTTAAAGTACAGTCACAGCATATAAGAGAAGTGCAAAAAATACTTAGAGCCCTTTTCTGTGCTTCCCAGATCAGATAGCCCAGGTAAACACCTGCTGCCATAAAATGAATAATCTCAGTCCTTCTAATGTAAAAGCACAGTAAAGCAGTGTCCGGAGTGAAATGCTACCACAAACAAACTTAAAAGATACAAAGTGCTACCACAAACAAACTTAAAGATATGGATACAATAGTGGCAGTGTACTTCAAACTTATAAAAGTGTGATTACTCAATAAAAGTATTTCACTTTATATAAATGAGCAAAAAGCCACTCAATTGTACAGAATTTATAAAGGCACTAAAAACAATATAAGCTGACTAATAAGCCCCCATGGTATTACAGCAAATTTTGAGATTCACTGTAACTCTTAGACGTTCACACTTTATTTTCCTTTTCACAATATTCACAACTATGGCTCCTGCATTTTCAATAAGGAGGTTTTGTAAATTTTACTCCAGAATTTGTGCTTTAGTACTTTGTATAGCTGTATATACCTGATTACAGTTGCATTCCAGTAGTCTGGTGCCTTAGTCTGTCGTGGGATTGTAGAAGTGGCAGCATTTTTAATTATGCTGCAGGGTCAGGGCTTCGCTACTTCTGTAGTTGTATATACCTGTTTAAAATTGCATTCCAGTGCCTTTCTGATTACCTTGTTACTGTTCCCCTGTTCTTTGAGTCTTACACACCCTCCACTAAGACATTAAGCTAAAAGTTTCTGAAATTCTAACCATAGGACTAGAGCTCCCACACTTCTCTTGTTGTGGTTTAAAAGGTTGTGTCTCTGGCTTCTGCTCCTTATGATAATCTGACTCTCAAAGTCCCCCCTCCCCTCTTTCATTGCTATTGTCTGTTGTATAATCTATTCCAGTACTTTCCCACTCATTGTTCTCAGTATATGCATAATACTAAGTGCTATACCTCTCAACCTCTTAGTTCAATAAATCTGGATAAAGCCAAAATAATGGGGGGACAAAGGTCCAAAAATAGAGACAGATTTTAAATATTGCTCTTATAAACTTAAAAAGGTTGCTAGAATAGCAGGTTTTGTATTAGCATGCATTTTCTGAAGGTTATAAAGTATAAAACTCAAATGTATGTCATTATTTAGTAACTTCAATACAATCCTCAATTATTTTCCAAAAATCACACAAATTTTATGAGGAACAGATGAAAAATATGAGGCAAAAATCTGGATATGCTGGAAAAATCTAGACAGTTGGGAGGAATGCTTAGTGTCCACCCAGCAATCCAAGTTGAGATCCCTCATCAAATACTCTAAAGCTAACTATGAAAACAGAATTGCAGCAGATAGTAATGACAACCACAAGGCCTTCTAAAGTTATGTAAAGAATCCCCATGGCAATACCCAGATTTGCTCTGAGCTACTGCACAATGATACCCCCTATACCGAGCCAACAGATATTGCCAATATACTGGCCGACAGATTCAGTGCCAGACTTACCCCTCTCTCCCCCAAAGGACCAGTCACAATACCAGTAGATTCCCAGGCACCCAGTATTACTGGTGCACAGGTTAAAACAACACTGTCCAAGGCCAAGAATACAGCTTCTATGGGACCTGACAACATCCCTGGTTGTGTTCTACATGAACTACAGAGTGAACTGGCACCTCACCTGTGTGCCCTGTTCAATCACAGCCTCACCTCATACTTTGTCCCTACCGAATGGCGCACTGCACTTGCACCCCCCTGGAATTGGCTGCCTGGGAGATTAATTTTCTTTAAATTAAAAAAATGTTTTATTTAAGGGCGTTCTTCTTTAAGAATGCCCTTTGCATTCAGTTGTACACACGCAACAGGTGTTTGCAATCTGTTTTCATCATCTTTGTCTGTGCGACTGATGGTATACATCATCATTTGAACTTCACAAGACATTTGGACTGCAGGCAAATCTACAAGTCAAAGGTAGGTGTGTGTACATGTGTCTGTTTAAGTGTTTAAGACGTGTGTGTTTCTGTGTGTGTGTGTGTGTGTGTGTGTGTGTGTGTGTGTGTGTGTGTGTGTGTGTGCGTGTGTGTGCGTGTGTGTGTGTGTGTGTGTGTGTGTGTGTGTGTGTGTGTGTGTGTGTGTGTGTGTGTGTGTGTAAGAAATAGGTAGGTAGGGGTGTGTGGATGTAAGACTTAGGTAGGGGTGTATGTATGTGTGTATGCAGTAGGTTGGTAAAGGTAGGTGTGTATGTCTCTGTATGGGCTCTATTTGAAATTATCAACAGCAGAAAAGTGACTGCCATCTCAAACTGTTATGCCTGAGCAGCTGTGACTTGAGTTTAGGTGACCTGACTAGAGGACTGTAATCATTTGGGTGTTGTGTGCAGTTCTGAATAAATTTCTGTAAAGATAGGCAGAGGCAAGATGAGACAGAGGGTGAAGCTAAAACATGCAGGATAAGACGGCAGCAGAATTCATATGAAAATTTGCGTGGCGTGGCAGGTTAATGCAATGTGCTGTAGGTGTGATGGTCTAAGGTTTGAAACATGGCAGAGATGTTTATTTAGTAACATCCAACTAGCTACATGGCAGAGTTATGATCTTATGTGTAGTAGGTCCTGGGTTCGAGTCCATAACAGGCAGAATGTGTCTGTAAATGAATGTACTATTTTGCTAACGCTTAACCATAAACCCAACATATTAGTCATAGGAGACTCCATTGTGAGACACACAGATGTGCCTCTCACCAGGCTGGATAAGAAGAAAGTCATGGTTAGTTGTCTTTCAGGGGCCAGAATCCACCATATCACATACACACTCGTCTCTCAACAACAGGTACTGTTATGACTCTGTCATAGTCCTTGTTGGCATGAATTACTTGAGACATACCTCCCTGGACTATATGAAGAGAGACATGATTGAACTCACTGAATATGTGTCCCAGGCAGGTATGTCCCTAGCCTTAAGCAGCATTCTACCATCATCCAGAATGATGCCTCAAAACAAACAGAAAATGATTGACTTTAACAATTGGCTTAGTTTCTGATGACATTCCTCAGGGATCCAGTACCTGACAGCCTGGGAAGATATGATCGGCAGACCATGATGCTTTGCCAGAGATGGCCTGCAACTCTCTCAGTTGAGTGTTCAGCTTCTGGCAAAGGCTCATGCCTCCCCCATAGTGCCTTTTTTAGGAAAAGTGATGACTTTAAAACTACCAACATAAAAATTTCAACAAAATGCAAATTAAAGGTCATGCTGCTAAACGCTAGGAGACTAAACATGAAACTGCACACATTGCAAGCATTCTTAACACTGGAAAATAATGACATCTGCACAGCCACAGAAACCTGGTTCAAAGCTCCAGAGAGCAGCCCAATCTTACCTGGTTACTCATCCTGTCATAAATTCAGCCCCCAAACCATGGGCAATAAAGCCAAAGGAGGTGGAGTTTCAAGATATATATTAAAGACATACCCACCTCCAGGCTGGTCAAACATTATGACACACAAGAGGCACTCCAGGCACAATTAACAATTGACAAGACCTCTAAACAAATCATAGCTAGCTACCAGCCCCCAATGTGACTCAAGATGCCCAATCCGCCTATCTGGACCTCTTCGAATCTATCAAGATTAAACCCTTTACTCTAATCCTGGGTGTCTTTAACTACCCAAACATAGACTGCAAGAACTACTCATGCCAAAACACAAATGCCCAGAGATTCCTCAATTTTGTCAATGCAAATATATTTATTTTATTTTACATTTGTTGACCGGGATAGTCTGACTGGATACATGTCCATTTTCAGAGGAGGCCTGGGGAGAAAAGCTCCAAACTTACAAACAGATAAAGACAAGCAAGTTACAGTATATGCACAAACATATTGTATTAACATACAAGTTACAGTCTCACATTTCAAGCCTATGAAGAATACAGTTGACATTCATAAATATATACAAATATGTTACAGTTTCTCTTATCAAACTTATAGGCGCAGCTTATATACAGAGTATCTGCAAAGATGTTAAAGTTTCTCTTTTCAAACCTTTTAGTGTAAGAGGTTAGTTGCTGTTAATAAAAAAATTGCAGGGATATGGAAGTAGATGAAGCTTTAGTCAGGGTTAGACCAAGGACATAACCAGTTACTTTTAAAATACTGGGTTAGATTTTTTTTAACTGATTAAGGGAGGGATTCAGAGTAAGGTCAGATCGGAGTGAATTCGAGGTTTTGCCTACTTAATTTGCAGGAATATCCGACAGGACTAAATCATCCTCCGCAAGGAACAGTAAACCTGTCTGGTGGACAGCTGCTATAAATAAACTCTATAACAAAAGGAAAAAAATTACTGTCCAGAACCAAGAAGGAGCAGGTGCCCATTTGGAAGCAATCTCTCCTTAGCCTGAATAAGCAGATAAGAGCACTAGTAAAATCCTCCAAAGCAAACTTTGAGTCCAGATTTGCCACATCTGCTAGAGACAATCATCAGGCCTTCTTCATATATGTCCGCAATCTCAAAGGAAGCACGCAGATCTGTTCAGAACTGGTGGTCAAGGACACCACATATACTAATATGGTCAAGGACACCACATATACAAATGCCACAGATATAGTAAACTTGCTGGCTGACAGATTCAGTGAAAACGTCACCCCTCTGTCCCCCCATCAGTAAATCAGGACATTCCCAGTACCTGTCCCCTTCCCCTTATATCTAGGGAACAGGTCATCATTGCTGTCTCAAGGCATAAAATACAGCCTCCATGGGACCCAATAACATCCCAGGCTGCATCTTACATGAACTCAGGCAGGAACTTGCAGCACCATTAGGTGCACTATTCAACCAAAGCCTGAGTACTTGCTTTGTCCTAGCTGAGTGAAAGGTAGCCACTGTCATCCCTTTGCACAAAGGTGGAGCATCCTCAGATCTGGGAAATTGTAGACCCATCAGCATAACTAGCCTGGTCTGAAAGGCCATGGAATGAATTATTATGGACCTTATTAACAAAGACATTGGCAACCTCCAAACACTCAATCCCACACAGTTTGGCCTTATCAAGGGGAGGTCATGTCTGTTAAATTTGGTCAACTTCTTTGAGACAGTCACCAAAGCCATGGATGAGGGGAAGGCAGTACACACTGCCTACCTTGACCTTGCCAGAGCCTTCGACACAATTCCCCACTCAGGCATAATAGATAAACTCTGTCAACTAGGCATCAATCCATATATTACCTGATGGGTAGCTACCTGGCTCACTTATAGAATCCACCTAGTTAAAATAGAGGAAGGCACCTCAAGCAGTAGACCTGTAACAAGCAGCATATCCCAGGGTTCGGTCTTGGGGCCTCTGTTATTTGGGATATACTTTTCTGAGGTGCAGGCCAAAACCAGTGGGCTATGGCTGACAAAGTTTGTATATGACTGCAAGTTGGGCACTGTCATCAATTCCCCTAGTGATGTGGACACCCTCCAAGAGCGTCTCACCCAAACAAATGACTGGTGCCAGAAACATGGCCTCAAGCTGAATACCAAAAAAATGCATCATCACCCCCTTTGGGGAGAGTGATGTCCCCAAACATTATCACATTAATAACAACATCCTAAGCATGCAATCAGTTGTGAGGGATTTGGGCACCCAGGTTGACAGCAACCTGACTTTTGACCGCCATGTTGCTTCCATTGTACGGAAAGCTTTCTACATGGCCCACCACATAAATAAGGGTATCTCATTCAGGGACAAGGAGATCATAACATTCCTATAATATTCCCTTATAAGGCCTATTATTGAGTACAGTGCCCCATTCAGCATGTACCTCACAAAGCACATGCAGCAGCAGCTGGAGAGACCACAGACGTTCCTCACAGGAGAATCCATGGCCTCAAAAATCTACCACACAAATAGGCTAAAAGCTCTATACCTCTACTCAGTTTCATACAGACTCCTCAGAAGTGACCTCTGTCTGGCATACAAGGCAATCTTGGACCCTGCCTTGATGGGACTGCGGCATATCCGCAAGTCAAGCTCCACTCGAGTAACCTGCACAAATGGCCTCAGTCTGATCTGTGACATCAATAGAACTTGTTGGCAGGGCAGATTTGCATCCCAAAGACTCCCCCATCTGTGGAACAGACTCCATCTCCAGGTCAAGCAGAGCACCTCTTTACCCCTTTTTAAGCGCAACCTAGATAACTAGATGGGAAACAGAAAATACATCCCTGGGATTCCACCCGTGTCCCTACTGGACAGGGGCATCAGGTGCTGACTTGTCTAAACATGGGCTGAACTCTTGGCTAGGCTTATAAGGGCCTCAGGGCCAATAGTCTAGTAACTTCCTATGATCCTAAGATCCTATAAGGCCCAAAGGAAACTGAGATTGGATAGTTTAAGTAAAACAGGGGAAATAATAAAAGTGTTCCTTTAGTTTATGGAAATCAGAAAGTCCAGGTAGGTAGGTAGTAGTATGTTTCAGAAATAAAGACATTCGAGAAAAGATGAAGATGGGGGAGTTCTATGGTAATATCAGTAAACATATGGTCATAGAAACATAGGACAGCAGGGTCTATATTAGCTAGTCGAATTGTCAAAAGAGCAAATGCTCTTTCATCGACTGCTAACATGCAAACACACACAATGTCGACCGGCTGGAACAGCGATTTTTTTTTTCCCCATTGTCGAGACTTTGCTATTTCCTCCACTGTAATGCAATCTCAGAGTTGGTATATTTAAGTAGGGGGAGTGTGGGTGGCACAGCCTCCCACTTTATTTTGTTTGTGGATTTGTTTTTTTTTGTTGGTTTTTTTTTTGGAGCAGTGATTTTTTTTCCCTGGGAAAAAATTGCTGTTCCGTATGTTCGACTTTGTGGGTTTTCGAATATTAGCAGTTGATGAAAGAGCGTTCACTCTTTTGACACTTCGAGTAGCTAATATAGACCCAAGCAGCATTAGTGAAATGACAGTGAATTCAAAAATAATTACCAACAATAAAGTAATGCATAAACTAGTCCTAAGCCAGACCAAATTATGTGTAAAAGGACAAAATGATTTATTAACCAAACTGGTCACTAATCCAACAAGGAAGAACATGGGCAGGCCTCTATACCAAGTGATCCTTATCTGTTGCAAATGTCTGTTTTGCTGTATATATTTTACTATTTTGCTGTGTATATCAGGATCTGAAAATCATGACCTATTATCTAAGAGTGATAGAATACTACAGAGGTGACGTCCCATAGCTAACATATAGCTTTTATATGCATTTAAGTGCTGGAAGCAGTACTTAAACTTCACTTTGGTCTAGATTATCAGTTTCCTGAACTCTTACTTGACCTGAAAAGCCACAGGCAGAGATGTAATTGGGTAAGAGATAATGTAACCTGTTATCTCCATTCATATCTACATACATAAATTAACTCCTAAGATTAGATTAAGATTCATGTTTTTAATATGTGTGGTTATTTAGTTTCTTTGCTAGATATTTTTAGAATGATTTCATAACTGACTGATCTTGTTAGACCATCTTGACTGCTTAATTTGAATGTGTGATAAAGGATAAGCAATGTGGTTAACATTTCTGAATTTAGCAAAGATCTGAGCTCTATACTACATTTAACAGAGCAGGCTGGTTAAATAATGTACAAAAGAATCATGAAAAGCAGATTGAGGCTTCTTAATTTACCTTGTTTGGTGCAAATTATCCTGCATATAGTCAGATAAAGAATAACGCTACCTAGTGATGTTGCTTTCATACAAACACCTTAGTAAAGAGAATTCTGTTCCTTTATACAAGGTTGTGGCATATGGTCAGAGTCATTTAGGTTCACAGGTTAGTACTAGGCTAACTGCCCTTGAGAGCCATTGTAAGTCTAGTCAATTATCCCTTGTGAGACTCAAACCTTGCACCTTGCATTTGTAAGGCAAACACCTTAACCATTAGGCCACCCTCCCAGCCCTCTTGGGCACTTAGTATGGTCTAAATCTACACAAGGACCATCACAATACAGATGCTGTGATAGTCATTCTTCACATTTCTGCTTTATCAGGAGATCACTTAAGTCAATGACCTTAAAATTACACTCAAGTTTTTTTTTTTTGAAGAATAACAACTTTATCTAATTCACACTTCTGAATATATTTTTCACCTCTATAATCACCAAAAGGCTTACTCTTGTGAATCTGGAACTGATTTGCATGGATAAATTTTAACTGATCAAAACCATCTTCAACTCAGTTTCATTTATAAATTATTATTGTGAGCTCGTCGCACCAAAAGGATTACCTGGAATTCAGTTACTGAAAAATGCCTCTTAGTGTTTTCATTGTTAAGGTTTATCACTAAGTGACATTGCAAAAAGATGGAAGAGCACAACCATGTTAATATGTATATTTCTATTTGTGTTACAAAGGAAGGTGTGTGTGTGTGTGTGTGTGTGTGTGTGTGTGTGTGTGTGTGTGTGTGTGTGTGTGTGTAAGAGGGAGATAGGGGTGTGTGTAAGGGTTGGAGGTTTCATACCTTGCAATTATCCAGATATTTGCCTAATATTTTCTCATGTTTCTCATACAATTGTGTTTTTCTGGCAAATCATTGAGGACTGAAGTCAGAAAATCATGGCAGACATTTGAGCTTTAGAACTCATATCCTTCAGAAAATGCATACTAATACAAATCTTGTTCTATCCACTTTCTAAAGAGGTAGGGAATGTATGTGTGTCATGCCTCCCAACTGTATAGATTTTTGCCTTATATTTTTGGTTTGCTCCTCATAAAAAAATCTCTTTTTTGACAAATCACTGGGATGAGCTGAGGATTAAAGTTACTAAATGATGATATGCATTTGAGTTTCAGACTTCATATCCTTCAGAAAATACATTCTAATACAAATCCTGTTATTTTTAGCAACTTTCTAAATGTATCCCTAGTTTTGGGTATTTGTCCACAACATTATAACAGGCTTTGTCCAGATTATGTGTGCTAAGAGATTGAGAGGTATGGTGTGTGTGTGTGTGTGTGTGTGTGTGTGTGTGTGTGTGTGTGTGTGTGTGTGTGTGTGTGTGTGTGTGTTTAAGAAGGAGGTAGCATATCCCTCAGCTGTCCAGGTTTTCGCAGAATGTCCAGAGTTTTGCCACATATTCCTCCTAAAAAAGGATTGAAGTTGCTAAATAATGACAGACATTTGAGTTTCAGATGTCATATCCTTTAGAAAAATGCATACTAACACAAATCCTGTTATTGTAGCAAATTTCTAAGTTCATGAGAGCTATATTTACAGTCTGTCCCAATTTATTTTAGGCTTTGTCCAGATTTCTTTCACTAGGAGGCTGAGGTGTGTTTGTGCGAGAGAGAGTGAAATGCCCTAGTGAGAATTAGCAGGTGGAATTTATTTCAAGTGCATTTTTAAGGAATTGTGAGCTTCACAGGAAGAAACGTTTACTGCTGCTCATGCTGAGTCCACTTAAAATGTACAACTGTTTTGTTTAGCAAATGGTAACACTATTGTGGTACATAATTTTAAAGCAGTGTTAGTAGCACAACAGGTAGTATGCTTGCATCTTGATATAGAGGGCTGTAGGTTCTACTCCCATAGCATGTCGATTTGTATTTGAAGGGGGGTGGGGTGCTGCAGTCCTCAGTATGTCCTCCTTTGGATGAGATGCCTAGTAACTATGAACGTGTTTTTCAGCGTGCCACTCATTCCCTATTGCAGTATACCAGCTTACCGTTTTTTTAATGTAACAGGCAATTTATTCTTCAAGGGCATCAGGCACTGGTTTTGTAGATGAAACACTGAAATATAAAGCTGTTTTCTAACAACAACTTCTTCATTAGTTTCAGATCTCTTTAATGTGGAATTATTCAGATAACTTACTTCTGCAGAGATTATGCATATTGACTAATATTGGTGGATTGTAATGACAGAAGTTTGAGTGGCCTTTTATGACTGAAATGTTCTGATTGGGGCAATTTGTCATTATTGGTTTATATGTTTTTTTTGTTTGATTGCTTACAGCAAAATGTTCAAAACTATAAATTTAAAATTACTCTAACAAGTGATGTTGTATTATACAAGGGACAGGGGCGACCCATGCTATTGGACTGCAGGACTGCAGCCCCCACCCCCCCAGCTGTAAAAAAGAAAGAAAGTAATAGAAAGTAAAATAAAATACAAAGAAAGAAAAAAAAGAAAATAAAAAAATGATCGCAAGTAGCGGAACTTTGCACATGTGCACTAGCAACATTTCTGATATCCAGACTGATGCTGAACCAGTCTGGAGCATGCGCAAACTGTCTCAGCAGCAGTCTGGATTAAGAAGCATTCAAGTGCAGAGATCCCAGAAGTCTATGCAGTTGTAACTACATAGAATGTCACTGGAAAGGGATCGGACTCAGACTGCAATGTTGGCGAAGGACATCTCACAGGGCTTTCTAGTGCAAGGAAGGACTTAGTGCTCCAACAAATGAAGCTAGCAATGGAAGGATTTAGTGCTGCAACGAATGAAGCTAGCAATAAATTGACCAGTCCCAGGTAGGGTGTGTGTGTGTGTGTAATGCCCCAGGTGCTATATGGTGGTGGGTAGAGAATAAGGCTTGAACCCTGTACCTTGGGCCCAGGTGGCAAAAGCCTGAATTTCCTACCCACCAACATTTGTAAAGATGTTGCAGATTTTTCCCTCATACTTGTTCTGTTCCTCATAAAATCTGTGATTTCTGTATGTTTGTGTCCTTGCAAAGCCAGTAGTGCATTGGTGTAGTGGTAGCATTGTTGCCTGACAGCTACATGTTCGCTGGTTTAATTCTTGGCTGGGGTGCCTTACCTTCTGTGTGGAGTCTGTATGCCCTCCCTGTTTTTGTGTCCTCCCATCTTACAAAAACATGTGTCTGTCTGGAGTGTTTCTCCCTGGGCATCTGGTAAAAAATAGCTTTTGTTCCAAGTCAGACTTTCCTGGTTAACAAATGTTAAAAATGACACACATTTGAATATCAGACTTCATATTCTTCAGAAAGTGCATGGTAACACAAAAGCTTTTATTCTAGCAATTTTCTAAGTGTATAAGATGGATATTTGAAATTTGTCCCTATTTTTGGGACTGTATTCCCCCATTATTGGCTTCATCCAGGTTTTGTGCTAAGGTTGAGAGTTATAGTAAGAACTGAATTCACTGAATATGTTTGGGGGCTATATTCCCCCATTACTGGCTTTGTCCGGGTGTTTTTTGCTAAGAGGTTGAGTGCTATGGTGAGAACTGAATTCACTGAATGTTTGGGGGATGTATTCACCCATTATTGGCTTTGTTCAGGTGTTTTGTGCTAAGAGATTGACAGCTGTGCTATGGTGAGAACTTAATTCACTAAATGGTAGCCATTTAAATTTCCATCTTCCTCATTCACAAAACAGCTGATTTGGCATAGTGGTATGTTGCTCTGACTGTTTTTCACAGGGTCCTGGGTTTAAGGCTTGGCAGTGAAATGTATGGTGGTAACATAGCATTTTATTCTAGCAACTTTCCAACATTATGCAAGCAATGTTTAAAATGTGTCCCTGGTTTCTGGGCTTTTGTCCCCCCCCACAATAAACTTTGGCTTTTCCAGATTTCTTTGTGCTGCAAAGTTCAGCGATACAACTGAGTGAATAGATTATACAAGGAGCTGAGAGCTGCAATTACATAGTGGACCCTCTTAAACACATGTGATGGATGCATGCTATTGTGTATGTATTTTTTTGTTGCCTGGTTTGTCCGTTCTGGTTATCTGGCTTTGTTTGTGGCCTTCAGCATGGCAAGTCCTAGGGCTGATGTGAGGGAAATGGAGAACATTGCCCAAAGTGTGACGTTAACCCAGTTGGTGCAGGAGCTCACGAACAAGGTTAATACATTACAACAAAAGTGTGATGGTGTGACCAATATGGATAATAATTTTCAGCAGACACCATCCTGCCTTCTTACAGCTGGTCCAAGAGACCAAAGACCAGGAACTATCCATCTAAGCAAGCAGCCCTGCAAGGCTTATAGCAAGAAGGATGCTACCCAACTGAATTACTCTGCAAACCTGTTATAAGCTGCCCAATGGCCAAAAGACCTGCTAAGGTTATTATTCATTAAATCTCTCTGTGAATATCACATTTGCTGACCTGGGTCTATAGCACTATTTCCTAGCCCCAACTACAGTACCAACCCCTAAAACTACACAGTAGGAATACTAGTTGCCTACCATATATTCCCCCATATATTATCTTTAAATTGGAAGCAAAATACAGAGATTTCCCCAAAATTAAACAAAAAAATGTAAGTAAAGAAAAGGAAAATAATGCATACCTCTTGTGAAGATTGGGGAAAGATGGGTGAAGGCTGCCAGCCTAGTCAAATAGAATTTGATACATAATTCTATCATTTGTATATATAAATGTAAAATACAGGCTTGTGTTCTTAAATGAAAGAAAACACTGTAAAATGTGAACTTCAAGATTGTTGCAACATTGCCATCTGCTGTAAGGAAAACCAAGCCAAGCATTTCAAATGTTCTTTGAAGTTACAATTATCTAAAAAGTGGTGCTGAAGTGGCTGGCTGAACACATTCTTTCTATTGTCTTAACTTAAGGAATAATTGTTAGAGAATACATGTGAAATGTCTTTTATTGTTGTAGTTTCCTGAGCAGGTGTTAGATTGCTAAATAATGCAGTTTGTGGCCTGGGAACTCCAGACTAAGTGTCAAAATGATGTAATGTGAACACTGGGAAAACCTATGTGTCAAAATGATGTAATTTGGGAGGGCCTTAGCAGAGCTGTTTGTTAGTGTTTTTAAAAACTATTGTTCAGTGAGAGACTGAAAGCATTTTGTCTTGGACCATCAACCCCAGCACTGCTTATGCTCTTTATGTATGTAAGTAGGATTATAGCACTGTGTTTTCTCTTAAGAATAGCTAAAGATTAGAAAGTTAGATTAAATGTTTTTTTTTTACATCAGACCTGTCCTACTGTATTGTTTTAAGTTTCTGTGTGATCTCTGAACTCTTAGATATCTCTATGGCATAGTAGTATTGTCTTGTGTTTTAATTATTTATTATTAAATATTTTAAAAACATTTATCTGTGGCTGGTTTGTCTAGAGACAAAGTAAGCTCTAGAGTACATTGCATGTTTACAGAGTTTATTGTAATAAGTCACTCTAAAAAGCCTTAGACTGAATAGTCACATTACCAGTAATATTGCACAGTAATAATTGGACATCCCTTTTAAGGGCCTTTGGGTAGGTCATAGGTTCATAGGTTGGTACTAGGCTATCGGCCCTAGGGCCTATGCAAGCCTAGCCATAACAATTCCCTGGATATTTCTTCCCACAATATTTACTTCTCTGATAGTTATTAGCTCGTGGTGGCAGAAATTACTACCGTATAGTCTGGGTAAAAGGGCACAGCTGGAGAATCTGCATCAGCCTTTCCCAGGAGTGTCTGTGAAGTTGTATAAATACTTATCTCAAAGTGTGTGTGTGGTGTGTCAGCTACCTGGGCAGGGGCACGAAGCACTGGTGGAACAGAGAGGGTACTAGAGGTTAGCTTGCCATCTAGGCTGAGATCTGGACCCTATAGCTGTGCCAGTGGGGACCTGGAGAACAAGAAGCAACCAGCCCCAGACTGACTGTGATCTCTGTGTGCACTTAAGGGAAAATGTACTTTACTGTGTGTATTCATTATCCTTTCCTCTTCTATGAAACGATCTCCCTGGTGTTAGTGGTGAGGATTGATGCTCCTTGATTGCTGGGCCAGGGCACAGTCATCACACCCCCTGACTTACAATTTAAACAGTAATTATAAGCACTCAAAGCTTACTCTGTGAAACCTAAGCATACTTACTTTTAATTGCAGGTCCTTGTGTGTGGTTAGCCGGAGACATCTGCTGGAAAAATTTGGAACTCACTTCCTGCTAACATTACCCTAGATACCACCCTATCTCAATTCAAAAAAGCTCTCAAGGAGTATTTCAAGTCTCAGTGGATATGTCCCTGCTCCAAGCCTGACTAAATCTATATTCATACTAGTGTAGTAATACTATGCCTGTAAATGGAACTCAAATATATTTTTGTTAAGCCAGATTAGAAGTTTGTTAGACTGTATAAATTTAACTGTGACTGTAAACTGTGTTCTATTTGTACAATGTTATTATGACACTTGTTTAATCTGTACATTGTGATGATTGTGCATGTATCCAGTCAGACTATCCCGGTCAACAAATGTAAAATAAATAAAATGAATAGATTCAACTTGTGAGGTGTCTCTCAACAACATCCACTCAGATTTTGGGTCCTTTGAAAATTTAAACCAATGCCTTAATAGCTCTCTATCATTTGGCAGTCATGGTTATAGTGGAGAGCCTCAAACTTTTAAAACAACTCCATCTTGCTTTGAGAAAACCATCTTTAAGTGTCGCAAGTTGCAGTTGGAAAATGCCTACTTAAGGGAAAACATCAAGGCTAAGAGGATCCCCAAGGGGATTAAGGATGTGGAAATTTCCCAATGGGATAAAAATGGAAAGTCCTTTCCACACTGATTTGCTGAGCATGTTCGGTTGTCATGGATGCGAACTGCTGGAATGCATTATTAAACATAATCAAAGGGAAATCGATGTCCTGACTGCTGAGGCTGACAAGTTGGATGGCATTTTATCAAAGGACCTACAGTTTCCGCAACATCGAGGTGAATACCTACAGATATTTAAACGAGTGAACAGTGATATTACCAGATGAGGGGAAGAAAAGATATTTGAAAGGCACTGGGCTGCAAACAAAGAAAGGAGGGCATACCCCAAACCACTGCCATCCAATAAAATGCAAGCTGATGATGATGTCAACAAGGGAATTGAGCAGGCCATGAACTACAGTGCGGAACCCAGTGGCAGCTGGTGACTTCAAATTAAAGGGGGGCTGCAGGAGACAGTTGAATGGGTGGGGCCAATGGGAAGGGTGTGACCAAGTAGAAAGGGGTGGAGCTATGCTCAAAACCACAACAACTGAAACTTTAATTAAATACACTGCCCTGGGTGCCAAACTGTCATTACAAGAGTCTAATCAAGACATAATAAAGTGTAGAAGAAAAAATATTTCAGTGCATTGGCTACATGACAGCTTACTTAATATTTAGATGGAAATACAAAGGTTGTGAGGCATGAAAAAATAAATTACTTTTTAAATAAGTTACTGAAATGCCAGTCAAAATCAAGTATAAAAAAAACAAACAGCACTCAACTCAAACCACTTCTCCTTGCATTGAAGTTCTAATTATAATTTATATTCAGCTTTATAAAATTACCATGTAACATGCTAAAAGTGGCAATCTCTGTGATACCCCAACTTGTAAAAAATGTTTCTTATCCAAAAAGGACCTACTGCCTGACTCTGTCATTGTCCATGTTGGAGTGAATGACTTGAGGCGTACCTCCCTGGACTATATGAAAAGAGACATGGAAAAGCTCTAGGATCATGTGGCCCAGGCAGGTATGACCCTAGCCCTGAATAGCATCTTGCCTTCGCCCAGAATGATACTGCAATATAAGGACAAAATGATTGACTTCAGCAATTGTCTAAGCTTCTGGTGTCATTCAAAGGAGATCCAGTATCTGTCTGCCTGGGACGACATGATCGACAGACCATGATGCTTTGCCAGAGATGGTCTGCACCTGTCTCCCCTGGGATTCAGGTTACTGGCTAAGGCTCTTGCCACCCCTATAGTGCCTTTTTTAGGCAAAGTTCAAAGGACAAAACCACCACCATAACAGGTACAAGCATGCTAATTCTGAAGGTAATGCTACTCAATGCTAGAAGTCTAAACCTCAAAATGCACTCTCTCGAGGCACTCCTAAAAATGGAGAACATCGATATCTGTGCAGTAGCTGAGACCTGGTTCAAGGCTCCAGAGAGCACCCCTGCAATACCAGGCTACAACTCTTACCACACTTTTCGGCCACCAAACCAGGCCCTAAACACTAAAGTTGTAGGAGTGTCCATATTCACCAAGGATATTCACACCACCAGGCTAGTTGCCCAATACAATGTGTCTAACACTAGGTAAGACTGCAATCCAAATTGTAGCTTGCTACAGATCCCCCACCATGCCCCAAGATTCTCACTACACCTTTCTAAACATACTGGAAAATATTAAGATACAACCAAACACCCTAATACTGGGTGATTTCAGCTACCCTGCCATTAACTGGGAAAACTACTCGTGTACTAACACCTTTTCCCAATGGTTCTTGGAATTCATAAATTTCGACGCCCTGGCTCAACTAATCCATAGTCTCAACAGGGGCTCCAATATCCTAGACCTGGTCATTACCAACATGGGAAATCGATGCTCCACACCTATGGTCACCCCCCCTCGTTGGTCAGGTCTGACCATAACCTAATCACAATTAACATCCACATCCCACCCCACTCCCAAGTAAGGAAACCTCCATAAAAAACTTCTCCAAAGCCAACTTCATGCTACTCAGGTCAGAAGTGACAAACGTCATGACACCAATGCAAATGGGAACAGAAAGTTTGACTGCTGAATCCTAAACTAAGGCACTGTACAAGCACATCCACTCATGCATGAATCATGCCATCCCAAATTGAATCAAGATGCTCTACTCCAAAAATAGGAAGCCAATCTGGTGGTCCCCTGCCATAAACAAACATTACAACAAAAGGAAGAAATGGTTGCAGAAAAGAGAAAAATCCCAGGATGCAAAAAACTCCCTTACCAGCCTCAGTAAGAAGCTGAGATCCCTCATAAAATCCTCCAAAGCTAGTTATGAAAATAAAATTGCCAAAGATTCCAAAGACAACCACAAGGCATTCTATAACTATGTCAAGAATCTAAATGGCAATGCTCAGATCTGCTCTAAACTACAACAGAATGGCATTAAATATACTGATCCCAAGGATATTGCCAATATCCTGGCAGATCAATTCAGTGCCAACTTCACCCCCCTCTCACCCCCTAAATGGCCCATCTAAATACAGGAAGATTGCCATATTCCGGTAATAACAGCCACACAGGTAAAAAACACACTCTCCAAAGCTAAGAATATAGCATCTATGGGACCAGATGACATCCCGGGCTGTGTATTACATGAACCACAAAATGAACTGGTACCTCACCTAAGTATCATGTTTAATCATAGCTTCACCTCAGGCTTCATGCCCACTGAGTGGCGCACAGCTACAGTTATCCCACTCTACAAGGGGGGATCCACCTTGGAGCCTGGGAACTATCACCCCATCAGTCTGATGAGCCTGATCTGCAAGGCCATGGAATGTATTATCATGGAACTTATAAACAAAGACATTGACAACCTTCAGACACTGGACCCCACCCAGTTTGGGTTCATGAAGGGCCGATCTCATCTCCTGAACTTGATTGACTTCTTCAAATAAGTCTCCAGAGCCGTTGACAAGGTTAAGGTGGACCACACAGCCTATATGGACCTCACCAAGGCCTTTGACACCATCCTCCACTCTGGAATCATAGATAGACTTACTAAGCTGGGCATTTATCCCTACATCACGCGATGGGTTGCCAACTGGCTTATGGACAGAACCCTCACTGTAAAAGTAACCGACTCTAAATCCAGCTCCAGACAAGTGGCAAGTGGAGTACCTCACGGTTCAGTCCTGGGACTGCTCTTGTTTGGCATCTACTTCTCTAAAGTGCAGGCCAACACTAAGGGACTCTGGCTAACAAAGTTCGCAGATGACTGCAAACTGGGAGCCATTATTGAATCCCCAAATGATGTGGATACTCTACAAAAGGGCCTTACAGAAACAGATGCTTGGTGCCAGAGCCATGGGCTCAAGCTCAATGCCAAGAAATGTATAGTTATCCCCTTTGGGAAAAAACACGTACCCATGAATTACCACATAGGTGGCAGTACACTAAACACTGAAAGTGTGATAAGAGACTTAGGGACACAGGTGGACAGTGGTCTCACCTTCGATAACCACATCACCAGAATAGTCAGGAAATCCTGCTATGTGGCACACCTCATCACTAAGGGCTTTTTATCTAGAAAAAAGGAGGTCATTGTCTCACTGAACTCATCCCTCATTAGACCCATTATAGAATACAATGCCCCATTTGGTATGTACCTTTCAAGACATCTGCAACAACTGGAAAGGCTGCAGAAATACCTCACTAAAAGAATCACAGGCCTAAAGCAGATGCCCTATGCTAACCGCCTTAAAAAACTCCAGCTATACTCTGTCGCATATCATCTTCTCAGAGGTGATCTCTGCTTAACATACAAGGCCATGTCAAATCCAGAACTACTGGACATGCTACACTTAAAGAAATTCCTATCCCTCAGAGCCACACACTCCAGGGATCTAAACCTTGTCATCACAATAAACAAAACATGCTGAATGGATAGGTTCCTGACCCAGAGACTCCCCAGACTCTGGAATAGACCGCCCATACATGTCAAGCAGAGAGCCTCTTTGACCCTCTTCAAAAGGAACCTTAACGATTGGATGGGGAAAGGAAATTCACCCCAGGGATCACGTCAGTCGCCCTGCTAGACAGGGGTCCAGGTAAGTAAATAGTGCAGGAAGAAATAGCCAGGGAATTGTTATGGCTAGGCTTGTATAGGCCATAGGGCCGATAGCCTAGTACCAGCCTATGAACCTATGAACCTATGAACCTATCTACTTGTTTCATGGGGAAGACATGAACAAAGTAAAAAATGAACAGCAAACAAGAAACAAGCTCAAGATAAATTGCTTAAAGGATTACTGCACAAATTATGGACCACACATGATATATTGGTATATTGTTTAGTTTACGGGTAAAGCCTGCAAAGAGGACTGCAAGTCTCCAACAAATGTAATGAGCTTCTGAAAATACTGTAATCCTGTCCTTTATTACAAATATTGTCATATGCATTTCAATACCTAAGGCTTATACGTTATCTAGTTATGTAAATATTCTCTGCATGGCAACAACAGAAAGGCTTTCAATGTTGGCAATTCTTTAACAGTATTCTTATTAAAACTTACTTGCATCTTACAATCTCAGACAAGCTTACCAGATGGTCATTAAAGCACTGCTACTTAAACACAGAGCAACAGGCACTTTCTGAATAATAATAAGCATAAATCAACAGTATAAAAATATGACAGAAACCAGAACATTCTGCAAAATCAAGGACAGATGAAAAGCCATTGTAGTACTTGTGTCTACCTTGGATGGGGGGATAGTCTACACATTTACACTGCATAACTGCTCCTTGCCTTGCTTGGACACATCCAGAGTCACTACATGGGGGAGTGGGGTGCAACAAGTATGTCACAATTTGAAATGTCTCTGGCTGACTGCGATGGCCTAGACACATTTGTCATACCTCTCAACCTCAGAGCAAGAAATCTGGACAAAGCCATACATAGAAGTGGGACAAAGGCCCAAAAATAAGGACAATTTTTAAATATTGCTCTTATAAACTTAGAAAGATAACATAATAGCAGGTCTTGCATTAGTATGAATTTTCTGAAGGGTATGAAATCTGAAACTGAAATGTCTGTCATTATTTTCTATCTTCAGCCTTTAATGATTTGCCACTAATTTGCCAAAAAAAACACAATTTTATGAAAAATGGACACAGGCCTAAAAATAAGGACAATTTTTAAATATTGCTCTTATAAACTTAGAAAGATAGTAGAATAGTAGTAAGTCTTGCATTAATATGAATTTTTTGAAGGGTATGAAATATGAAACTCAAATGTCTGCCATTATTTTCTAACTTCAATATTTAATGATTTGCCACTAATTTGACAGAAAACCACAATTTTATGAAAAACGGACCAAAAATGTGATGCAAAAATATAAAATTGCCACACAATACAGCTGGGAACCTGTCAAAGAAGGAACACCTTTTTAATATTAATACTGTTAACTTGAGCAGCTGACAAAATAAGAGAATCTACATGCATTTCTGAAAAAAATTAATCTATAACTCTGATCATTATAGTTATTTATAATTGTAAACCCTCCACTTTTTATTCCAAAACTGCCATTTTGTGGAGGGATTATTAGGGGGAGAGCAACATTTTGTGCCAAATTTGGGACAGTTGAGAGGTTTTGATATTCCTAATTCTATAAAGCGATTTATTTGCACGTACTTCTCAACTTCTTAATGCAGGACATCTGGACAAGGCCAAATATATTGAGGGAACATACAAAACAGTACTAAAAATTGCTCTTGTATAAACTTAATACAGTTGATAGTATAACAAGTCTTGCTTTTGCATGCATTTTTCCTGAAGGTTATGATGTCTGAAACTCAATGTGTATCATTCTTTAGTGACTTCATTCCTAAATGATTTGCCAGAAAACCACAAATTTTATGAGGAACAAACCAAAAATAAGAAGCAAAAATCTACTCATTCTGCAACAATCTGGGCAGTTGAGAGGTATAGCTTAGCTGGGGCTGTCTTTGAGTTTGCCCTTCCCCCCTCACAAAATCATGGTCGAATGGAGCCTCCCCCCTGCAGTCATTCCAATATTCCATTCCTTGGTTATTTCACCACATTTACCATAAACACTGTAATGTGCATATTGCTTTACTTCTGCAATGATTTGGATTTCATTTGAAAGTCTTATTTTACGTTTTACAGCACAAACACTAATAGATATCTGTTAAACAAAGTAATGCAGTCTCACAATGAAAATAGACGTAACATTAAAACTTCTCTGCCCTTGAAACTCACATTCATTGAAACAGCATTGAAACCCACATTCAAAGAAAATACATTTTGCCAGTGGCAGATAAAGATTAACTTTGGGCTGTTTTTAAATCATAGGCCCCTTGCACATGAAACATACACGTGCTCTTTGATATACCTTCCTGATTGCATTAAATTATATTCCTTGTACAATACAGTACAGTTGTTAGAGGGTGTTTTAAATTTATTGTTTTGAAAATGTTTCCAGTAAACAATGAAACAAAATGCATGCACCAATAATGACAAAACTACCCAATTCAGAACATTTCCATCATCAAAGTCTACTCAAACCTCTACAGTCCACCAGTATCAGTAAATATGCACAATCTCTGAAGAAGTAAAAGTCATCAAAATAATTCCACATTAAAGAAATCTGTAATTAATGAAGAGGTTGCTGCTAGCAAACAACTTTATATTTCCTTGTTTCATCTACGAATAAAGTGCCTGTTGCCCTTGAGGAATAAATTGGCTATGTTGCATTAAAAAAATGATAAGCTAGTAATATTGCAAAAGGGAATGGATGGCAAACTGATAAAAGGTTCATAGTTACTAGGTATCTTCACCAAGAAGGACTGCAGCATCCACCCCCTTTACAAAACAATACAGTATCAGCAATGTATTTACCTATTGTAGGAGTAGAACCCACAGCCTTCTGCATCAAAAGCAAGTACACTGCCTATTGTGCTATTAAAAATGTAAGCAGGCAAGCATAAGCAGCACTAAACTTTTGTTCCCCTGCAGCTTACAGCTCCTTGTAAAATTTGCTCGAGACTCTGCTGTATCTCTGATCTTTGCAACATAAGAAATCTGGAAAAAGCCAACATTTATTGGGGGGGGGGCAAAAACCAGAGACAAATTTTAAACATTGCTTGTATAATGTTGGAAAGTTACTAGAATAAAATGCTGTGTTACCACCATACATTTCACTGCCAAGTCTTGAACCCAGGACCCTGTGCAAAACAGTCAGAGCAACATGCCACTATGCCAAATCAGCTGTTTTGTGAAAGAAAAGAAGACTGAAACTTAAATGGTTACCATTTAGTGAATTCAGTTCTCACCATAGCTGTCAACCTCTTAGCAAAAAACACCTGGGCAAAGCCAGTAATGGGGGAATACAGCCCCCAAGCATATTCAGTGAATTCAGTTCTCACCATACCTCTCAACCTTAGCATAAAAAACCTGGACAAAGCCAATAATGGGAGAATACAGTCTCAAAAATAGGGACAAATTTCAAATATCCATCTTATAAACATAGAAAATTGTTAGAATAAAAGGTTTTGTGTTACCATGTACTTTCTGAAGAATATGAAGTTTGAAATTCAAATGCCTGTTATTTTTGTGTATTTAACATTTGTTAACCAGGAAAGTCCAACTTGGAACAAAAGCCAATTTTACATTTGTTAACCAGGAAAGTCTGACTTGGAACAAAAGCCAATTTTCAGCAGAGGCCCAGGGAGAAACACTCCAGACACATGTCTTTGTAAGATGAGAGGACATGCAGACTCCACACAGAAGGTACCCCCACCAAGAATCAAAACAGAGAACCTGTAGCTATTAGGCAATAATGCTACCACTGCACCACTGCATGTGTAAGGAAGCAAAAATACAGAAACCACAGATTTTATGAGGAACAGAACAGAAAAAATATGAGGCAAAATCTGCACATTTTTTACAAATGGTGGTGGGTAGGGAATTCAGGCCCTTGCCATCTCTCACAATCACAAGGGCAGTTAGCCTAGTACTATGATGATAGCAGGCACCCAAGGTACAGGGTTCAAGCCTGAGGTATTCTCTACCCACCACATGTGTTCTCTCTAGCCACCAGTATATAGCAACTGGGACATTACGCACACACACCCCCTTCTCAGTCCCATTCAAAGCTAACAGTACCTGAATTCACAGTCCTGTTCTGTGCAAGCTAATGGCTGGTTTCCCTTCCTTTGCCTGTCCTGTGCAAGCTTGTTCTCAGTGTTCCAGTCTCCTAAGTCCTGTCTGTAGCCCCATTCCCCATGAGAGTAGACTCTAGCCAGCAGACGATGCAGTCCAGAGTTCTTCTGTTCTATGCGGTCATCACAGCATAGACTTCTGGGCTTCTGCAGGGCAGAGATGCCTTTCCCCCTATCCAGACTGTTTAACACAGCAGTCTGGAGTTCTGTGAGTTCCAGTAACTCCAAGCAAGCATGTGCAGAGTTCCGGGACTTCGTGATTTGTTTTGTTTTTCTTTCTTTCTAAGGTGGGGGGGCTAGATTCGGTGTTCAGAAAGGATCAAGAATCAGACGGAAAGGCAGAACTATGCATAGCACAATTCCTGGGGGAGGAACTCTGGACCCAAATGGCAGCAACCACCCCAATTCAGTTCAGCTCAGTGGTGGAGATAGATCTGAGTTTAGTGGAAATTAATGGAGCTGAATGCGAAGATGCTGTGGAGGGCCCTGTTGTTATATACAACAAAACAAGTGACTTTAAACTTTTAAATTACAGTGACTATGAGTGGAATATTGAACACGCTAACCTTTTAAGCAAAGGCAAACTGTTTGTTCCTTCTGCTTCTTTTAAAATAGATACATTATTGATTGATTTAAAATTATTTGTAAAAAAGGTCACCCTAGGGTGTATGTTTGGCAACCAAACTGATATGGTAGGTTCTGTGTTAAAACACAGTAGTACCTTTAATCCACCATTACCCTTGCCATTTATTATCTTTGAAAAAATGGTTGAGCTAGATTTCAGGCTCTTAAACAATGCAAGCTGTAACAAAATTGGCAATCTTAGTACCTAGAAACTAACTTTGTTGCATGAAATGGCGAAAAACAAAAAATTGAGAGTCATGAAACCGACAAAGGGGAAGGGGTAGTGGTGATGAAAAAAGATGATTATGTGTATAAAATTGTGTGTCATGTTACAAATAGCGATTTGTGTGAGGAAACATCCCTGAATTACATCAATTTAGCATACCACAGAATTGATTTTTTTCTGCAGGATATGGTGGACAAAGGTGAGATTACTCCAGAGTTACATTGATTTTTGCAGGTACCATTTCCAGTGGTTCCATGTATTTTTGGAATTCCTAAAATTCATAAGTGTAATACTGCAGTGGTGGTGCTGCAGTAGCATTGTCACCTCACAGTTAGATGTTGCCCGTTCGATTCTCAGTTAGAGCGTCTTCTGTGTGACGACATGCGTGAATGGGCATTCCTTTGCTGAAGGTTGTGTGTTAGGCCCGGCAAGCCAGTATGTAAAAATCTACTGCCAATCATTAGCGGACCGGAGTTCCGCTGTGGCAACCCCTAACCGGGAAAAGTCGAAAGACACAAACAAAACCACCGATCCACCAATGAGACCGATAGTTAATGCTAGGAGGTCAAAAACCCACTCCCCTTGGTGTTTATATTCATACTGTGTTAAGAAATTGTCTACGGCCCTTTGAACATATTTAGCCAGGGACTCTGGCTAACAAAGTTCACAGATGACTGCAAACTGGGAGCCATTATTGAATCCCCAAATGATATGGATATTCTACAAAAGGGCCTTACAGAAACAGATGCTTGGTGCCAGAGCCATGGGCTCAAGCTTAATGCCAAGAAATGTATAATTATCCCCTTTGGAAAAAAACATGCACCCATGAATTACCACATAGGTGGCAGTACACTAAACACTGAAAGTGTGATGAGAGACTTAGGGACACAGGTGGACAGTGGTCTCACCTTCGATAACCACATTGCCACAACAGTCAGGAAATCCTTCTATGTGGCACACCTCATCACTAAGGGCTTTTCATCCAAAAGAAAGGAGGTCATTGTCCCATTGTACTCATCCCTCATTAGACCCATTACAGAGTACAATGCCCATTTGGTATGTACCTCACAAGACATCTGCAACAGCTGAAAATGCTGCAGAAATACCTCACTAAAAGAATTACAGGCTTAAAGCAGATGCCCTATACTGACCATCTAAAAAAACTCCAGCTATACTCTGTGGCATATCATCTACTCAGAGGTGATCTCTGCTTAACATACAAGGCCATGTCAAACCCTGAGCTGTTCGACATGCTCCACTTAAAGAAATCCCAATCCCTCAGAGCCACACACTCCAGGGATCTAAACCTTGTCATCACAATGAACAAAACATGCTGGAGGGATAGGTTCCTGACCCAGAGACTCCCCATACTCTGGAATAGACTGCCCATAATGTCAAGCAGAGCGCCTCCTTGGCCCTCTTCAAAAGGAACACTGACAATTGGATGGGAGATAGGAAATTCACCCCAGGGATCATGTCAGTCACCCTGCTAGACAAGGGTCCAGGGAAGTAAATATTATGGGAAGAAATATCCAGGGAATTGTTATGGCCAGGCTTGTATAGGCCCTAGGGCCAATAGCCTAGTACCAACCTATGAACCTATGAACTTATAAACTCATGGGATTTTTTACTCAAAATGAAGGATTTAGAATTTTCTAAGGATAGTGTATTTTTGACTGTAGATGTGGTTGAATTATTTAACATCATACCACATGAGCATGGGCTTGAATGGTTTCATGATTTTTTACGTGAGTTCACTGTTTTCAATAGTGATACAGTTAATGTACTGGCATTATGTATGGAGTTGTTCCTGAAGTACAAGTTTGTCTTTTTGAAAGGGCAATACTTCAGGCAAAAGAAGGGTGTTGCTATGGGGACGTCATGTGCCCCCATTTTTGCAAACATTGTTTTATTACAATGGGAAAGGAACATCCTCTTTAGGCACTACAATGAGAAACCATGGAGACTATATCTTCATTTTCTGGATTATATTTTTATCATCCGAGATAAATCTATGGAGAAAGTTGAAGGTTTTATGGAATTCTTGAATGCATCTACCACTTTTCTTAGTTTTACTTACTGCGTCCACCATGAGCACATTAATTACCTAGATGTCTCTATTTCAAAAGATTATCAAGGGGAAAAGTGGGTGAACAATATTTACAGAAAACCCACCTATAGTAACAGTTTACTGCATTTCGAGAGCAATCATCCTATGCACCAAAAAGTGGGCATTATTAAAGGACAGTATGTCAGGATGGCCAGAATGGTTTCCACCCATGATAGGTTGACTGATGAATGTGAGAAGCTGAGAGAAATGTTTCTTAAAAGAGGGTATCCTGAATGTTTAGTGGCCCCTATTTGAGATGATATAGTGGAAAGGAGAATAAAGGGGGACATTGTTCCCTTAATCCATTCCACATACACTTCTATATCTCAGGTAGTAACAGGAGGGCCTAGCTATACATCAGACATGAGACATGCGTTTATCACCGAGTTTTGCAATAAAGCCATGGAAATTAGAGGCATCATGGCCAGAAACTGGCAGATTCTTTCCCTGTTTAAAGAAATGGAGGTGATAGCTGAAAACCATCCCAAGGTAGTGTATAGAAGAGGGCGAACCATAAAAAACTTTTTGGAGCAAGCCACAGTTCACTGTGAATATGGATGTAGTAATAGGAGGGTTGGTACATACAAATCTGGTCTTTGTAAGTATTGCAAAGATGTTTTGGAGGGTGACCACATTACCATTAACCACATCACCATTAGGTCGGGTTGTTTTTGCAACTATAATGGTGTTGGAGTAGTATCCCACGGTGGTGGTGCTGCGGTAGCGTTGTCGCCTCACAGTAAGATGCTGTCCAGTTTGATTCTCAGCTAGAGTCTTCTGCGTGGAGACTTGCATGAATAGGCATACCTTCATTGAAGGTTGTGCATCAGGGCTGGTAACTTGGCACGTAAAAATCAACTACCAATCATTAGCTGACCGGAGTTCCGCTGTGGCGACCCCTAACTGGGAAAAGCCGAAAGACACAAACAAACAATGGTGTTGGAGTAGTATAGGTGGCCCAATGCCAAATTTGTAAGAGTCATTATGTGGGTAAGACCAAAAGAAATTTCAAGGAGCGCATTTATGAACATAAAATTGATATAAGGAAACAGAATCACAGAAATGCCTTGGCCAACCACATAATGGAGTACTCAGAACAATTTTTCGGTTCTTTGTGCCTGAGCAGGTTATACAGGATTACGGGGGAGGTCCTTGGAAAGATATTTTTGAGGAGAGCGAGTTGCGTTGGCAGTTTAGATTGAATGCCACTACCCCCGGTCTCAATGATGGAGTGTCCATTTCTAGTGTTTTGAAATTGAAATCATATGTTATTTAAAAAGTACTGAATCTTAATATGCACAACAATTTGCACATTCAGATATTTTAAAGAAAAACATTTTCAGTGTAGCTTTTTAGATGATGATTAAGAATCTTGTTTTTTAAAAGGTTTTGGTTTTATTTTGTAGTAATGCGCTTATAGCAGTATGTTTTTTAACTTTAACAGTGGGTTAATTGATCATGTGACTCACTGAGAGGGGTATTAAAGGAGGGTGTTTTGGTTATTGCACTGATTCTGAAGAAGTACTTGTTAGTAAAGTGCTTAATCCTTTTTTATGTATTAAACAGTTTTTGGACTATTTCCACACCAGTTTGTTTCCTTGGATACACCTGCTGAATTGCTGTATTTGTTTTGCCGGGTTTGTCCTTTCTGGTTATCTGATAATCGATATTACACTGTTACCACCAAGAAAGACATAGATTGTCTTATAAGAACTATTAGGAGTACTCTGTGTAATTGTTTACAAGATAAAATAATCAGTCTTGACTTGTATAACTATTTTTTGGTACATGAGCCATTGATTCCTGTCATACAGGGTCTTCCAAAGATCCATAAAGATAGCCACAGTCCACCAATGAGACCCATTGTTGCTGGCCATGGTTGGAACATGTACCCCTTCTCTATATTTGTTGAGAATCACCTATGTCCAATCTTAGATAGGAATGAGGTATTGCTGAGGGACTCCAAACAGTTTTTAAAAGATCTTTTTGACTATATTAAAATGCAACCAATAGATCTGATGTACCTGCTGGTCACTATGGATGTACAGTCACTGTTTGCCATGATTTCTAACCAGGTTGGCTTGATCTATGTGGGTAGATACTTGTCCAACTACAGTGCATATGATCCCTCAGTGTGTCACCTGATAGATCTTTGCATGAGACTAGCACGCGGGAATAATATCTTTGTCTTTGATGATGTTTATTACCAACAAAGAGATGGCGTGGCAATGGACACCTCCAGTGCAAATAGCTATGCCAATATGGTCATGGCTCAATGGGAAGAGGAGTGTATGTTTTTGTTAGAAAAATGTGTATTTGAATACATGAGAAATGCTAGTTTAAAAGCAAAGTAGTATATAATGCATTTTATTCTATTAATCATATAGTAGTAAAATTAATTCATGTCTAAATGTGAAGTAGTTTTGAAACTGCAGTGTGGCTTGAAGCAAGGCTGATCTCTGACCCTGGCAGAATGCTAGCTTAGCAAGTTTTAATGTTTATGCTTTTCACAAGTGATTATCTGCTGGGTCAGGAAATTAAATGTGTGAAATAATGAAATCTTCTGCTCTTTCCTGTTAGAATGATCTGGCCTTGTATATGTGTTACTTAGATAGCACGCAGCTGTGTGAGGAAGTATAACAGAGAACAAAGACATGCATTAAAAGACTGAAGCTGCTATTGTATTCGAACTGATATGAAACCTTGAACAAGTAACTTAACAGAAAGACATTATGACTGACCAGCTGGATAGCAAGGCCGTATTGTATCTAAAGGAAAAGTTTTTTAAAATATACAGCATCAGCAACACGTAATGAATGAAGAATTGTAAGCTAAAGTGATGTAGATGCCCTGTGACATATCACATCAGTAAGGTGGGCATAGCTTAAATGTTAAACCTATATAAAATTGTGTGCTTCCTGTTTCATATCAGACAAAATTCTGTACTTGTACGTTTTTTGCCTCCTGGTGTACACTAGTAAACTTTTGAATCTGAACCTCCTGTGTATTGAATTCTTAATTTTATTTAACAGTTTGGTCCTTCGCAGATGGAATTCCCTTGGTAAGCCGCAGATCAGAGCGTATCGGTGGTCGAATACTGTGCAGGAGAAGTTACCGAAATGGTTCTTCTTGAGTGAAAAGACCTCCAACTGAATTGTCGTGTGTAAAGAGGCTGGCCACTTTCTGATCTGTGGCCGAAAAGCGGAACTTGAACGATTTTCAATACCGGAGGCTCAGGTAGGAAGAATTTGCCTTTTTTCTGTTTTAGATCAGGGACTAGGTTACAGTATATTGTTGTCAAGATTTGTTTTGCAGATCAGGGACAAAAGGAAGTACTATATATTTGGTCATAGATCAGGGTAACAGAATAAGGTAGACAGTTATTCTAGATAAACTGTAAACAGGAACTAAGAACTTGATATCACGTGATAAAAAAGGGTTACGTAACATTTTCTTTGACATGGGTAATAAGTGCACTAAAACCTCGCGAGATCCGCCCCTAACCGAAGATGCAAAATACATGCAATTACAACGTTCTGATAACGTTAGGTATTATACGAAATGGGTTAGTAAATATGAATTTGATGGTAAACTAGATAAAACTTCACTAGTTAAACTCCTTAAACAGCTTAAATCTGATGCGGGAGGTCAGGCAAAAAAGCAACGCCAATTAGGCATTCCTCAAGCACACAGGTGGATTGAGGAAGCAAATCGTAGAGAACAGAAGCTTAAAAATTCAAAAACATTATTCTTAGACAAAGAGGATAATAACTTGGTAATAGCAACAGCTCCTCCTCCTCCCTTACCCCCTCCCTTACCCTTTTCAGGATTTGAAGCGAGTGGATAAGCTGGTCCGCCTCCACGTTATCCTGAAGTTTCAGTAAGACCACAACCATTTGTTAGAGATCCTATTGAGACTAGGTCCCGAACACGTAAAACACATAGGGACACAGAATCATACCAAATAGAGAGAAATCTACAGGATGAGAGTGAGGAAGAAATATGCCCACTTATAGAAGTTCCAAATCCTCAGGCAGGACAGGAAGGGCAGGATCCAACACTCTTAGTATATAGACCATGGACATCGGAAGACATCCGGAAGGCTACTGAGGGAATCCCCCATCCAAAAGTTAATTTTACGAAATTTTTAGAAGATTTACAAGGCATGAGGTTAAGTTACCACTTGAATGGGGAAGAAGTAGAAAAAGTAGTAAGACAAATTATAGGTCCGGATTGGCACATGATTTGTGGCGCCTGGAATCCTCATAATGTAGAGCTTAGACCACTCCCACATAGTGACGCAGAGTTAGACAACAGAGTGAAAGGTCTGACAGACTGAATCTCTGAGAAATGGAAACCTAGAGCAGACTGGACTTGCATTAATCAATGCATACAACAGGAAAATGAAACAATAGATGGATATTATGCTAGATTATTAGAATGTTTTAATAATCATAGCGGTATGTCGGTTCCTGAGAACCAAACGAATGATTCCCCGCATGAACAACAATTAAAAAATGCATTTTTGAAAGGTTGCATTGCACCTATTAGTAGCTTCATTACGAAACATATGATAGATCATCGAACAGGGAGGCTACAAGCCTTACTTGAATACGCTAGACATGCTGAGAGACATTTTAATAGTAAAAAGAAAAAGAAGGCACAAGTCTTCACTGCTGAGGACGGAGCTGAAGTATTTGTATTACAGTCAGGTAAAAAGGGCAAGAAAAATACCCAGGGAAACAAACAGTCTGACAAACGATCAGAAGATTTTGAAGAGAGGAAAAAGAGAGGTGAATGCTTCAAGTGCGGGAAAAAGGGACATCTAGCAAGGGATTGTAGGCAAAACAAAAAGGTAATCACAGAAGATAAGGGAGATGAGGACTGACTATATGATAGTGAGGATACATCAAGTGAAAGTCAGAAATCATCAGGAAAAGTTAATAAACAGAAAACAAATGTAAATGTGATAGAGGGAGTAGAGGAAGTGCAAGTAGATATGGAGGATGAAGAAAGTGAAATTTTGGACTTAGTATTATTGAGCTTAGAGCTCTACTTGGCAGATACGAAACCAGAAGTTACACTTCTGGTGGAGGGAAGGGAAGTCAAATTCCTATGTGACTCAGGAGCGTCACGGACTTTGATACACCCTTCCAAGTTACCAGAACATTCCAAATCACCTGATTATATACTAGTAAAAGCCGCAAATAGACAGCTATACAGGGAACCACTTTCCCATGATATAGCAATAACTGACCCTGTTTCAGGTATGACCCAGAGAAGTAAAATAGTTGTTTCTGCAAAGTGTCCAGTAAACCTATTGGGCAGGGACCTTATGCAGATATTTGGTATAGCAGTAGTTCCAACTGTACATGGTATGGAGGCACAGAGACAAATGGATACCTTTGTAGTGCGACCGGAGGGTGAAACTTTTTACTGGTACAGCCAGGACCTAGTCACGACTGGTCCAGGGGCAGTAACCGAGGAGCTGATGAACGTAGCCATCAGTAAAGCCCCCTCCCTTGACACTGATCGACAGCATTTGTTACACTGTACTCTATACTACTGTACTATACCAGGACCTGATAGAGAATATGAGCAAGAATTGTTTAGAAATCGTGCAACTAGATTGGTTTTGCGTACTTTGTACTGGGATACTGAGGGGAACAATGTAGTTAGCTGTTCATTACCTCAAGAATTCCTTGCATTGTATAGATCAAATCGGTTGCCACATGTCAGCTTGACAAAGAACAAAAGTGTTAAATGGGCAGATTTAGGAGAAAAAGTAACAAGATGGGAGAAACAGACTGATTTAGAACTGTCAGAACAAGGGATACAAAAACAAAAACTGAATTGGTTGACACAGACACATCCAGCTGTACACTTGCAATCTAGCGAGGACAGCTGATTAGCATTTTTATTAGAAGAAGAAAAGGCCTTATGTGAAATTCCAACAACTCTTTGGTCAACAGGCAAGTCAGATGTAGGACTTATTCGAACAGCAGGACCAGTTACAATTACCCCAAAGTCAGCTTTTAGACCACAGAAAAGACAATACCCTTTGAGAAAGGATGCAGAAATAGGAATTAAGCCTATAATAGCAGCATTACTCAAAGAAGGAGTACTGGTAGAATCTCCTGATTCACCATGTAATACACCCCTATTTCCTGTTAAAAAAGCAAACGGGGAATGGCAGATGGTACAAGATTTACAAGCTGTAAATAGTGCAGTAATACCTAAAGCACCTACGGTGCCAGACCCACATACCTTGTTAAATGATTTAGAACCGCAACCATAGCCGGCCTTAGGCATAGGCCAACTAGGCGGCTGCCTAGGGCGCCGCTGTAGTAGTGGTGCTTTTCTAGTATTTATTTGTTGTAGGTAGACCAGGATGGGGGCACCAGATGATGTGGTAGGGGGTGCCGTGGAGCCCTTTTGCCTAGGGCACCGGTTGACATAAGGCCGCTCCTGACCGCAACAGAAGTATTTCTCTGAGGTAGATATTAGCAATGCTTTCTTTTCAATACCTATACATCCTGATAGTCAATATTGGTTTGCATTTACATTTCAGGGTAGAAGGTATACGTATACTCGACTCCCACAGGGATAATGTGAGAGCCCAACAATTTTTGCACAAGAAATGGCTAGCAACCTGGCAGGATTTACCCCACCGGGAGGTAGTCAAATTCTACTTTACGTAGATGACATCTTGCTAGCAGCCCCCACCCAGCAGCAGTGCAGGGAGGATACTGTAGCATTATTGAAATTTTTAGCAACACAAGGACACAAAGTAAACAAAAGTAAGTTGCAACTTTGGAGAAAACAAGTTAGATACTTGGGATATGTAATATCCAATGAAGGTAGAATACTAGATGAGGAAAGAAAAACAGTGATTTTGCAAGCACCCAAACCAACAACCAAGAAAGAAATGATGTCTTTCTTAGGTACAACTAATTTTTGTCAGTGCTGGATACCAAATTATGCTTTGGAATCTGCTCCACTGACTGACTTGATATATAAGACACCAATGGCAGCACAAGATATTTTACAATGGACAACTGAAGCAGAAACGGCTTTCTGCAGGTTGAAGCAGTTGATAGCTTCTTCATTAGTTTTAGGACTTCCAAATTATCACAAACGGTTCTTTCAGACCGTAGATTGTAAGCAAGGATATATGATGTCAATATTGACGCAACAACATGGGGACAAGCAACGCCCCATAGCCTACTATTCATCACAGTTAGACCCAGTGGCGCGATCTTTGCCTCACTGTGTACAAGCAGTAGTTGCAGCCGCAATGGCAGTACAGGCTTTGGCCTCAGTGGTGTTATTCCACCCTCTCACATTGAGAGTGCCTCATGCAGTTGCAATAATTTTACTGCAAGAGAAAGTGGCATACCTTTCTCCTGCTAGACATCTTTCATGTATGACTATACTGCTGAGCCAACCTCATATGACAATTGAATGATGTACGACATTGAATCCATCAACATTACTTCCAACTCCTGCGAAGGGCACACCACACAGCTGCCTGCAGGAAATTGAACAGTTAGCTTTACCTAGACAAGATCTTACAGATATACCCTTGGATAATGCTGAGGTGACATATTACGTGGATGGCTCATGCAGAAGGGGTCCTACAGGGAAGAATCTGGTGGGGTATGCAGTAGTTACAGACACTGAAATTTTAGAAGCTCAATCCTTACCACATAACTTATCCGCACAAGCAGCGGAATTGATAGCTTTGACAAAGGCATGTACTTTAGCAAAAAACAAAAGTGTGAACATATATACTGATAGTATGCTTTTTCTACAGTACATGTATTTGCACAACAATGGAAAAATAGAGGAATGATAACATCTAGTGGAAAACCTATTAATCATGCGCAATTTATTTTGGAGTTATTAGAATCTATTCAGTTACCTACCAAAGTAGCTATTTGTAAATGTGTAGCTCATACAAAACAGCAGGATAAGATTTCAAAAGGCAATGCACGAGCTGATGCAGCTGCAAAGCAAGCAGCCTCAGACTCAGAAGCTTTACTTTTAAATGAGGAATTACAACCCCCTGAGATTTTAGATTTAGACATGTTAAAAACAATGCAGACGCTTACTACAAAAGCAGAAAAACAAAAATGGGTAAAACGTAGTGCAATTCTTGAGAATGGACTGTACATTTCCAAAGAAAAAAAAAACGATATTGCCGTCTAATTTATTTAGATATGCAGCTTTGTTGAGCCATGGGCAGTGCCATGTCTCAACAGGGGGGATGGTACAGTTAGTAAATCGAATATTCCAAACATATGGATACACAAATTACACAAAAAAATTTTGTGCAGCTTGTCATACTTGTAACAAGCATCACACACAAGGGGCATTTAAAACCAAGCAAGGAGGTTTTCCTATACCACCATACCCGTTCCATACTGTTTGTATGGATTTCATAGAATTGAATAAATGTGAAGGGAAAAAGTTTTGTTTAGTTATTGTAGACATGTTTTCTAAATGGGTAGAAGCTTTTCCAACCAAAAACCCGGATGCAGCAACAGTGGCGAAAGCCCTGATAAAAGAAGTAATCCCTAGATTTGGCATTCCGGAAAGGATTTATAGTGACAATGGCACACATTTTGTGAATCAAACGATTCACCAGCTGGGGAGATTTTTTGGTATCTCCTTGAAGAACCATTGTGCTTACCACCCACAGTCAGCAGGACTGGTGGAAAGGTACAATGGTATCCTAAAGAATAAACTTAGGAAGCTAGTAGAGGAGACCCAAAAGAATTGGATACACTGTCTGCCTTTAGCACTGCTGAGTATGAGAACGGTTCCAAATGTAAAGGGTTTGACTCCCTTTGAAATGGTTTTTGGGAGAGCATATTATGTGCCTCAGTGGAAAGCTCTCATGCCTGCAGAGCAAGAGGCTGACAGTTCATTAGCTAGTTATATGAGGAAACTGTTAACAAATAAATCTGTTTTGCAGTTTAACTCTTTTTCAGATAAAGAACAGACCAGACCGGTGGAAGAAGTCGTGATTCCTGGGACATACGTTTGGGTGAAAGTGACGAAAAGAAAGAATTGGGCGAGTCCAAAGTGGGAGGGACTGTACCAGGTTCTGCTGGCAACGCCTACTGCTGTTAGAGTGGCTAAGAGGACGTCCTGGGTTCATTTGACGCATTGTAAACCGGTAAAGAACTTTCAACTTGATAAAAACTTTGTGACTGATACACAACCAGACAGAGATGGCCAAAAACAAAACGAATAGAAGTTTAGATCAACCCCAGAGATGTTGCATAATCATTTTGTTGTGTGTACATTTATTAACTGTAATTGTGACAATTTTCCTCTTGTTGTGGTTTATCCTACACACAACCACACAAGTGAAAGTGGGAAGGCATGATGAAACATCTATAGACTGGCATCCAAATTTTAACACATACCTAGCCATGAAACGTGTGTATGCAGAGACTATGAACATTTCAAATTGCTGGGTTTGTACAGCTATACCAACAGCATATGGAGGACTGATAATGTCCGCTGTCCCTTTGGGGATAAATGAGACTTGGGAGAATTTACTTTTCAACACAGGAACTGTGAGATCACAGGACAAAATAGCTTTATTTTTACCTGTCACACAAAAAGGAGTTGTATGTTTCTATAAAAATGACACTCTCCAGGTGGGCTGGAGCAATTGCAATATAACTATATCTTACCGATGTTATATTAAGAATAGTAATGGCAATACTTTTTGCAATACTAATTATGACTCGTATTTAAACTCATTGAAAACAACTATGAGTGACATTCAAAAAAATCCAGTTTTGTTTAAACAATTGTCAGTTATAGACCAGAAAATGTTTCATGCAGGGCTGATGCGCATTAGTACTAAAGTAGAAAACTGTTATTTTATTTGTGGGAAAAAGGCATATAAATGGTTACCTGAGAATTGGTCCGCAGTTGTTTTTGGGTTACTTGGTTCCGGCAATAAGACATACTGCAGAATTACCTTTGGGTAAGATACGAAACGTAAGAGAAACAGCTCGAAAATCCGAAGGTCCAGTTAAGAAACCTGTGAATCCAGTTGGGAAGATTGAAGCTGGTTGGAAAGACCATAATTCGGTAAAAGACAAAAGTGAATTGACTCATATGGACTTGAGTGACAGTGTTATATCCTGGGCAGGAATATTCCCAGCCTATGGAGCAGTCAAATCGATCTGGGAGCTGAGGAAGTTGTCGAAACTTCTCGAAGTAATGAGTAATGCAACTTTTTCTGCCATAGAATTGGTGACTGATGAACTAAATGCAATGAGAACTGTTGTGCTACAAAATCGGATGGCTCTTGACTTCACCCTAGCGGCAAGAGGTGATACGTGTGCGCTTATCTAAGAAGAATGCTGTGCTTTTATTCCTGACAATCGTCATGAGATAAATAACCACCTAGAGGTAATTCAGCAAGTATCAGCCATGACTGAACCAGGCCCAAACCCACTGACGGACTTTTTCCAGAATCTATTTGGGGGGGTGGGGTTCCATCCTAATGAATATTCTGGTTGCCATTTGTGTTGGTATACTCCTAATAGGAGCATGTGTTTGCTGTGGAATTCCCTGCATGAAAAGATTAATCAAAGATTTTGTTGATGTATCTGTTACTGAAACTTTCTACCAAGATATTGAAATTGAAAGATTGATTTCAGATGACGCTTTTTCTGAAGTATAGATTGAATGACTCACCTAGCTGAAAATCCTGAGTGGAAAAGGCTAGGAGATGAAATGACACTATGCATACTTCAAAATAGAATAAAAAGTATTAATAGGGGGGAAAATGTTAGAAAAATGTGTATTTGAATACATGAGAAATGCTAGTTTAAAAGCAAAGTAGTATATAATGCATTTTATTCTATTAATCATATAGTAGTAAAATTAATTCATGTCTAAATGTGAAGTAGTTTTGAAACTGCAGTGTGGCTTGAAGCAAGGCTGATCTCTGACTCTGGCAGAATGCTAGCTTAGCAAGTTTTAATATTTATGCTTTTCACAAGTGATTATCTGCTGGGTCAGGAAATTAAATGTGTGAAATAATGAAATCTTCTGCTCTTTCCTGTTGGAATGATCTGGCCTTGTATATGTGTTACTTAGATAGCACGCAGCTGTGTGAGGAAATGTAACAGAGAACAAAGACATGCATTAAAAGACTGAAGCTGCTATTGTATTCGAACTGATATGAAACCTTGAACAAGTAACTTTACAGAAAGACATTATGACTGACCAGCTGGATAGCAAGGCCGTATTGCATCTAAAGGAAAAGTTGTTTAAAATATACAGCATCAGCAAGACTTAATGAATGAAGAATTGTAAGCTAAAGTGATGCAGATGCCCTGTGACATATCACGTCAGTAAGGTGGGCACAGCTTAAATGTTAAACCTATATAAAATTGTGTGCTTCCTGTTTCATGTCAGACAAAATTCTGTACTTGTACGTTTTTTGCCTCCTGGTGTACACTAGTAATTTTTTAATCTGAACCTCCTGTGTATTGAATTCTTAATTTTATTTAACAGTTTTCAACACTGAGCTTTCATCAACATGTCCCGTTCTATCGTAGATTTATGGACAACCTGTTCCTTGTTTGGACAGGCCATCCAGACAAGTTAGCCAAGTTTCATCAAGATTTGAACTCCTCTGCCAGTTTTTTGAAATTTTCTCTGAACTATTCAGGCACTCAAGCTGAATTTTTGGATGTGCTTTTAACCATACAGGTTGATGGTTCCCTCTGTACTGGTATATATAGGTCACCCTGTTATAGGAATTCCCTGTTACATCAAAATAGCATGCATCCATCACATGTGTTTAAGAATATAGTCAAGGGACAGGGTTTGAGAGCCTCTAGGCTGAATGGGACAGATGTTGGTTTTAAATCTGAGTTGTTATGCTTAAAAGGCAAGCTGACTGACAGAGGCTATAAAGAATAGGAGGTTGATGATATACTTTGTAGCATATCTCCACTTAGAGCCACTATAGCCAGATCGTACTACTCTGAACACTCCACTGATTCCAGTGGTAAGAGACCAACTCCCATTAGACCTACTAATATCTCTGTTCCTCTGACTTACACTACTGACACCAGGATGAAAATTAATGTTATTAAGAGACAATGGAACATATTAACAACTGTCCACAACATCCAGAGGCTTGCAGGTGACACTCCCAGATTCTTATATAAGAATAAGAAAAATCTAAAAATATTATTATGCTATCCAGATAACCAGAAACCTGGTGTGTCTGAGTGTGGAGCCAGTACACTGGCATGTGGAGCATGTAATTTTTGTAACTATGTAGACAGTGGTGGGTGTTTTCAACATTCTGATAATGGACGTAGGTTTAATTTTAAGGTGCATGCAACCTGTCCGACTCCACATGTGGTCTACCTTGCCAGCTGCACAGTCTGCCAACCATTTTATGTAGGCAAGATGGATAGTCCTCTGAAAAACAGGATTAGGGAGCATTTATACAGTATCCATTGTGTTTCTGCCAACAATGCCTTGTCCAAACATGTTATGACCACTGACACGAGACACTCTTTTAAGTTCATGGTGATTGACAGGATAAACCCCAGTGTCCGTGGAGGTAATATTAGAAACCTTACTGAAACGAGAGAGGTCAACTGGATGATTAGGTTAAGAGCAGATCAGGGCAGTGGTCTTAGTGAAAAAGTCCCATTAAGACCCATTCTAAAGGGACGAAGCCTAGGAAAGTGATCACTTCTGAGTGTTATTAAAAAAATAAATAAATATATATATATATATATATATATATATATATATATATATATATATATATATACACACACACACACACACACACACACACACGCACACACACACATGCACACACACACACATTTTTTATTTATATACATTTCTTTTATATATTATTTGCTTCAAACAGATGAATGCTGGATCAGTACTGAAAGTGAATTGACACATTTTTCATAGGTTCATAGGTTCCTAGATAGGTACTAGACTATTGGCCCAAAGGCCTAAGTAAGCCTAGCCAACAAGGTTCCCTGGCTTACACCACCCAAGAAAGTTATTTTCCTGTGCCCATGTCGAGCAGAGCCACAGAAGTGATCCTCAGGGTGTATTTCCTATTTCCCATCCACTCATCAAGATTTTCCTTGAAGAGTGCTAATGAGGAACTTTGCTTGACAAAGATAGGTAGCTTGTTCCAGAGTATGGGAAGTCTCTGGGAAAGGAATCTATCCCTCCAGCATGTCCTATTTATTGTGGTGACAAGGTTTAGGTCCCTAGAGCATGTATCTCAGAGGGATTGGGATTTCTTTAAGTGTAGCATGTCCAACAGCTCTGGGTATAACATAGCTTTATAAGTTAGGCAGAGATCACCTCGGAGTAGGTGATATGCAACGGAGAAAAGCTGGAGTTTTTTGAGACGGTCAGTGTAGGGCATCTGTTTGAGGCCTCTTTGTGAGGTACTTCTGTGGCCTTTCCTGCTGCTGCAAATATCTTGTGAGGTACGTTCCAAAAGGGGTGTTGTACTCTATGATGGGTCTAAGGAGTGTCGAGTAGAGGGGAACAATTACCTCTTTTTTCCTGAATTAGAACCCTTTTGTGATGAGGTGTGCAACGTAGAAGGATTTACCGACTACTGTGGCGATGTGATTATCAAAGGCGAGACTACTGCCCACCTGGGTCCCAAGGTCTCTTATCACACATTCGGTGTTAAGTAGACTGCCGCCTATGTGGTAGTTTATGGGTACAGAGTTTTTATCAAAGGGGATGACAATGCACTTTTTGGCATTGAGCTTGAGGCCATGGCTCTGACACCAGGCATCTGCCTCAGTGAGGCCTTTCTGTAGGATGTCCACATCACTTGGGGACTTGACTATGGCTCCTAGTTTGCAGTCATCTGCGATTCATTAGCCAAAGGATTTCTGTGTTAGCCTGTACTTCAGAGAAGCAGATACCAAACAGGAGAGGTCCCAGTACTGAACCCTGTGGTACTCCAATTGTCACTGGTTTGAAGTCAGATTTGGAGTCTGCAACTTTTACAGTGTGGGTTCTGTCAGTGTGCCAGTTGGCAACTCATCTTGTAGTGTAGGGATTTATACCTAGTTTAGTGAGTTTAGCTATAATTCCAGAATGGGGGATGGTGTCAAAAGCCTTGGCAATGTCAAGATAGGCTGTGTGAACCACCTTACCCTTGTCTATGGCTTTGGTGACTGCCTCAAAGAAGTCGATCAGGTTCAGGAGGCATGATCTACCTTTCACAAACCTGAACTGGGTGGGGTCCAGAGCTTGGAGGTTACCAATGTCTTTGTTTATGAGTTCCATGATGATATGTTCCATGGCCTTACAGACCAGGCTCATCAGGCTAATAGGGCAATAGTTTCTGGGATCAGTGGTGGCTCCCCCTTTGTGGAGTGGGATAACTGTTGCTGTGCGCTATTCAGTGGGCATAAAGCCTGATGTGAGGCTATGATTGAACATGGTGCTTAGGTGGGGAGCCAGTTCGTTCTGAAGTTCATGTAAAACGTAGCCTGGGATGTTGTCCAGTTCCATGGATGTTGTGTTTTTGGCTTTAGAGAGTGTAGATTTTACCTACATAATTGTGATTACAGGGACTCTGCATTCTTCCTGCATATACATGGGTCCTTTAGGGGATGAGGGGGGAGGTAACGTTAGCAATGAACCTATCTGGCAGGATGTTGGCAATATCAGTTGGTACTGTAATTTTCATGCTGTTGTACTGTAACTCAGAGCAGATCTGGATGTTGCCATGGAGATTCTTGACATAGCTATAGAATGCTTTGTGGTTGTCCCTAGAATCAGTGGTGATTTTATTTTCATGGCTAGCTTTGGAGGATCTTATAAGGGATCTCAGCTTCTTACTGAGGCTGGCCAGGGAGCTCCTCCACTCATGGGATTTTACTATCTTTTGCAACAGTTTCTTCCTTCTGTTGTAGAGTTTGTTCATGGCAGGGGACCACCAGATTGGCTTCCTTTTTTTGGAGGATAGCGTCTTGGTTCTGTCTGGGATAGCATGATCCATGCACTCTTGTAAATGCTTATAGAGTGCATTTGTGTAGGATTCAGCAGTCAGTATTGTCCATCTGCATGGGTGTCATGAAGTTCACCACTTCTGTCTTAAGAAGTATGAATTTAGCTTTGGAGAAATTTTTTACTGTGGTTTCCTTAATGGGGAGTGGGGGCAGGATGTGGATATCTAGGGTGATTAACTTATGGTCGGATATGACCAACGAGGAGTTGACTTCAGGTGTGGAACACCGGTCACTCATGTTGATAATGACTAGATCTAGGATATTTTTACCCCTGGTGGGGGTGTGGATAAGTTGATCTAGGGCATTGGAATTTATGAATTCCAGGAAGCGTTTAGCAAAGGAGTTGGTACATGAGTAGTTTTCCCAGTTAATGGTGGGATAGTTGAAATTGCCCATTATTAGGGTGTTTGGTTGAACCCTAATATTTTCTAGTATATCAAGAAAATAGGAGTGGGAATCCTGGGGAATGGTGGGGGATCTGTAGCAAGCTACAATTTGGATTGCAGTTTTGCCCAGAGTTAGTTGCACTTGGATAACCTCGGATGCATTATGCTGAGCAACTAGCCTAGAGGTGTGGATATCCTTAGTGAATATGGACACACCTCAGCCTTTCGTGTTATGGTCCAGGTTAGATGGCCGAAAAGTGTGTTATGAGTTATAACCTGGTAATGCAGGGGTGCTCTCTGGAGCCTTGAACCATTTCTCAGTCACTGCACAGATATCAATGTTCTCCATTTTAAGGAGTGTCTCAAGGGAGTGCATTTTGAGATTTAGACTTCGAGCATTGAGTAGCATTACCCTCAGTTTTTGTTTGCCTGTTCCTGTTACAGTGATGAATTTGTCATTTGAACCTTGCCTAAAAAAGGCACTATAGGAGCAGCAAGAGCCTTAGCCAGTATCCGGAATCCCAAGGATGACAGGTGCAGGCCATTTCTGGCAAAGCATCGTGGTCTGTCGACCATGTCATCCCAGGCAGACAGATACTGGATCCCCTTAGAATGACACCAGAAGTTTAGCCATTTGTTGAAGTCAATCATTTTGTCCTTGTACTGCGGTATCTTTCTGGGTGATGGCAGGATGCTACTCAGGGCTAGGATCATACCTGCCTGGGCTACAAGATTGGAGAGCTCTTCCATATCTCTTTTCATGTAGTCCAGGGAGGTACATCTCAGGTCATTCACACCAACATGGACAATGACAGTCATATTTGTACTTGTTGTGGAGTGACCTGAGTGTGTGGGTTATGTGGTAGTTACTGGCACCCAACAGGCAGCTGACAGTAACCTTCTCCTTGTTTAGCCTGGTTTGTGGGACATCAGTGTGCTTGGCTATAGAGTCACCTATGACTAGTGTGTTGGGTACGTTGTTTTGCCTTATGGGCTGTGGTTAAGTGGCACACTGAGTTTGTTGTCTATGTGTCATTTGGGTTGTGTTAGCGGGGGTGGAGTTTGCTTGTGTTTCTGCTTTGGAGGTCTCTGTTGCTTGAGCAGATTATTACTGAGAGCCTCTATGAATGTTTTTGTATTTCTATGTGTGGATTTTGGTGGTGTAGGTTTAGTGGGACTATGTAATGAGTGTGGTGTGGTGCAAGTGTTTACCTTCTCCTCTTGACTGTCAAGTTCAGTCTTGGTTGGAGAGAGCTTTACCTCCAGTTTGGTTAGATAAGTGCATCTCTCACAGGTTGTAGTGTTGGGTGGTAGGAGGAGAGGGTTGTCTGTGTACATGAGGCAATTGCTACATTGCCCCAAGATGCCCATATTCATCAGATAGACAGGAGAGAACACTGGGAGCTGACCCTTGGACATGCCTGAATAAAAAACTATTTTCCTCTAGACAAGTGAGGAAAGTGAGTACAAGAGCTGTTTTTGTCTAAGCAAGTGAGGAAAGTAAGTACAAAAACTGTTTTCCTCTAGGTGATGAGGAAGGTTGAGTGCTGTAGTAATTTGTAGCTTATTTAGTGCTTACAACAAGTTCTAAACAAGTGCTGAGCATGGATAAGCAAATTCAAGTGCTAAAACTAAGAATCTGTATCTGAACTAGACTAGTTACAGTAAAGAAACAAGTGCAAATGTGGGCTTTTAAATCAGAAAGTTGAGACAGATGGAAAAATTGCCCAAACGGACAATAACTACAATTTCTGGGCCAGAAACCACTCCTTATGTGGTAGATAGGTTACCTAGTGCTTACCACTCCCACTGATAAGCTAGCAGGCTTCCCTCAACACAGAAAGGCTTGGGGGCCTCAGGAGTTTACAAACAGTCCTGGATACAGCAAAATCTGTAGCTGGACTATACTATTTACAGGAAAGGGGGGAAACAAGCGCAAATGCGGGCTTTTAAATCAGAAAGTTGAGAGAGATGGAAAAACTGCCCAAACGGCCAATAACTACAATTTTTGGGCCAGAACCACTCCTTATGTGGTAGATAGGAATGTTTGAGTGATTTTATTTCCTATATAGGTTGTTTTATTAGGGCGGCCATGGTGGTGCAGTGGTTAGCACTGCTGCTTCACAGCAAGAGGTTCTCCAGTTTGATTCTCGGCTGGGGTGCCTTCTGTGCGAAGTCTGCATGTCCTCCCTATGGTCGCGTGGCTTTCCTCCGGGTGCTCCGGTTTCCTCCCACATCCCAAAGACATGCAGTAGGTGAATTGGACACTCTAAATTGGCACTAGGTGTGAATGTGTGCATGTGTGTGCCTTCTGTGGAAGGTTGGGCGCCGGGCTGGCAACTCGACACCATAAAACTCCACTGCCAATCATGAGCAGACAGATGATCCACGGTGTTGACCCCTAACCTGGAAAAGCCAGTTTAATTGTTTTTTATTATGCATATGCTACATTTATGTTTGGTTTAATATAATGCTTCAAGTGATTGGTTCAACCTGTTTGCCTCACTTTGACTGATGTTTGCTTATATTAGCATGCTAGTTCATTCATTTTCTGTAGAAGGTCTGATGAAGCAGATGTGAAAGCGCATACTTTTTTAATTTTATGAGCGAATAAACTTTTTTTTATAACTCCTGGCAATTTTTTATTCCACTGGTGTTTGCCATTACACATTTTCATTTTTATTTCCAGCGGTTTCAATGAGTGTATTTCTTTCTTATTCTCTTCAATTGTAAAAAATAAATCCAAAAGTGAAGGAAACAGTCCAACAGTGTGAACAATAACACAAAATCTATTCCCCCTGGATGGAATATAGATGTCAGAACTCTATTTTAAAGTTAACATCAAAAACTTTTATTACAATTTGTTAAGCGCTTTTTCATCTACATAAAACTATTTCCCTGTTACGTTAGATGGAAAAAAAAAAAAAATAAAATATTAAAAACTTGATATTAACAAGTCTTGTTCTGAATAAATTCCAGGAAATATGTAAAAAATAGTTAAATGTCAATCTGAAGAAGTTAATTGATTACAAAAGCTCTTACTGTGATTTGGTGTTTGCTATTTTATGCAGTAAAATGACCTTGTAGTTCTGTTTCGGTCCGATTTGTTGTTTTACTAGTTCAGTTTTTGCGTTCATACCTCTGATCATTCTCATTTCTTACTGAAACTGTGTTTAGCTTATTTTAGCTGGTGAGAAAGTGTTACTTTCATGACGATTATTGATGTTTCTAAATGTTACTTGTAGCCTTTTTGAAGTGCACCGCAATAGTTCAGTCTTAATTATTCAGTTAGTCCCAAACAGTGTGGCTTAATTTGCATGTCAGTTTACCACACATATTTTCAGAATACACTACAAACTTTACCACACTTCTTTTCAGAAGAGATATAAATATGACACAAAGCAACAGAAATAAATATAACCTCAATCAGTTCTGAACATCAAAAGCAAACTCCTCCATCCAGGACAAATAAGTACTCTTAGCCCATCCACTACACACTCCAACAACACTGTTGCTGACCAGTTTAGCCATCACTTGATTCATTTTGTTGAACAATTACTTAATAATAAAGGCACTAACTCCCAAGTTGCATCACCACCAAAAACCCCTAATCAAGCATCCACTTTGAACCAGTTCCCATTTCCACTTTCAGGAAACTCCTCGTTAAATTAAAATCCACTTTACTAACTCCAGATAATCTGCCTAAAACTATTTAAAGATTACAGCTGATTCTATAGCCTTCCCAGTTTCCAGTCTGATAAAATGCTCCATTGCAGAAAATTATGTTCCTGAACTATGGGGAAAATGTGTTTTATCATACCACATCATAAGGGTGGAACTTCTACTGAACTTTCAAATTATAGACCCATAGCAATCCTCTCTCCACTACCTAAAATTCTTGAGAAATGTGTTCACTCTCAACTCGTAAAATACTTAACTTCTAACAGCATTCTTACACCAATATAGCATGGCTTTGATCTTAAACATTGTACAGTTATTGTCTTATTCAGTGTTACTAATACAGTCAGTAGTAGCAGAAACTCTGGTAAACTTGTCTTCTTGTGTTTTCTTGACCTATTAAAAGCATTCAACATTCCGTCACAGCCGTTAGTACTTCTAAAGCTCTCTGCACTAGGCATCACTTCATCTTTTCTTCGGTTTCAGAGACACCTATCAAACAAAGCCCAAGCAGTGAAATGGAAAGACGATTACTAATTACTCATCCTTTTTATCCATGTCTTTCGGAGTCGCCCAAGGATCAGTTCTTGGGCCACTGTTATTCCATTTCTTTAAAATGATCTTCGTTATGCTACAAAAACATGTCACCTTAGTTCAGTATGCAGATGACTCTACTCTTTTCTGCATAGCTGAAGACATCGCAGAACTACAAGAAGTGACAAAGCAATCTTTCTCATCTGTTGAAATATGGCTAAAAAGGCTTATCTTCTCCTTAATTCCAAGAGGGCTAAACTAATATTTTATACTCCTAAACATCTCTCTGTCCAAAAAACCTCTTCAACATATACTCATCCAAGAATACCAAAAATAGACAGGTCTCACATACTAAAATTCTATGGGTCAAAATAGATGCTAAAATTAAATTTGACCCTCACATAATCCAAACAACGATCAAAACCCATTCATCAAAAACTTGGCTTGCAATATAGGTCCAAACCCTATCTTACTGACACATCGAGAAACACATAACCACGTTTGTGCTATCATCCTTCCTATGTGCCAACACAATACTCATCAACAATCAGACTACACTGCTACTCAGAATGAAACAATGCTATAACACAACTGCTAAATGTGCAGCTAACCATCACTCAGAAACTCATCAGTAATCATTTTAACTAGTAAGAGCTCCCGCAACATCTAACTTTGACATAACTGCTAGTAACTCACAAACATATGCATCAACAAGATAAATGTCCTGCTCTGTAATCTATTTTCTAACGCTACTCCCCAAATAGAGAGCTCAGATGTGGGGACAAATATCTGCTTGCCATTTCTAAATCATATAACTCAGAAGGTAAATCATTTTTTTTCAAATTGCATCTCAAAAACATGGAACTCAATTTCTCTCTCTCTCTCTCTCTCTCTCTCTCTCTCTCTCTCTCTCACAAATCAGCAACCTAAATTAATTTAAAACTCATCTAATGAATATATGATCATGATTGTGTTAATCTCCTGGTTAAAACAACTTAGTTTGACCTTCCTAAATGTTAGATCTCACAAACTATTAGTTTCCAATTCAATCAAAGGTCAAACATCGTGTGAATCCAACTTTCCATTTCCTCATCTTACTCTGGTCTTTTCACCTCACTTCTTTTTTCACAAGGAATTCTTATATAATCAGCCATCCTCCATTCACCTCCTCCTCTCACCTAACACTCATAGTCTCAAATCTACATTTTTCTTTTTTCTTCTCCCCCCACCTTCACAGTATTTTCACTTTTCTTTCCCGCTTTTTCTCTTTCATTACCTTTCTCACCTCACCTCCACTTTTCCTATTGTCAGTCTACAAACCTGCATATACCATAATGAATACTTCATTTATGTTTTTTTTACTTCATATTTTATACTCTTCATATATTTAACTTGTAACTTATTTCTCCATCATTATTGTATTGTAAGATATTATCATAAAATGTCATCATATTGCATTGTTGTTTTAAAACTGTATTATACAGCATATAATACATCTTTCTTTATTTTACACTTTGTACAGTTATGCTCATGACTTTGTGCTTTTGTACTGTTTTATAATTCTTGACAAGTGTAATCATTAATTGTAAATTGCATTTGGTATTGGAGCTTTTCCTTTTCTGACCCCCCCCCCATCTTTGCTGAAAACCTGTCTTTTTAGACTAACCCAATAAACCCATGTCAATAAGCAAATAAATAAATAAGTTTAGCCTTATCTGGGGATTCAATAAACTTTGTGTTAGCTTCTCATGAAGACTACATGGAGTTTATGTGTTTGTGTGGCGAGAAGGGGCGGTAATTACATATTCATGCCATGCACCGCGTTTAAACATAAACAACCACGGTTTTGTGAGAAACCATGTAAAGCAACATGGATAGCAGCAAACATGTACACCTGTTTACCTACGTGCAAACTAGGTGTGCTGGATTGCACGGAATTCTACAATGATTACCAAGGTTATAGCGATGTATATGGTCCAAATACATTACAGGACAGTGTATACAGTCCAGAGTATTGTGGAATCCCATTTCAGGCATCCTGTAAAAAAGTTGTGTAAATGACCTGTAATGGTACATGGACTGCCAATTAAAATAAACAATCAGGGAAAGTTTGTGTATTCAAAAGGGACACACAGATGAACTGTAGGAATGAACACAGGGAAAGTGGACAGCAGAAGAGGATATTTAAATGAAGACAGTTGTAGCAGGAACACTAATCACATATCAACATGATACAGTACAGACTGTACAGTGTAAATGTATATTATGTGATTGTCACACAAGGTGCCAACAATGGAGAAGATGTCTTTGTGATATGAGCATCCTGACATGTACAATGGAGAGGACATCTATCATGGATGATATATACAATAGGGGTTAGCTGCATATTGTGAAGCTGTGCAAAATGAGTTGTGTGAATATGTCTGTAATGTCAGCAGAGGTCTCCACCAAATAGGACAGATAGTTACAGGCTCATGGACAGCAGTAAACTGAAGCACGCACAATCATGGATAATATCAGAATAATACCACCAGTAATCCCATGTCTCTGACATAACATATGTGATTGTGAGTAATCATAGATGTTTCCCCACTAACACACTTGTACAACTATTCTGAGATGTCATCAATTTATGAAGGCAATCAAGCACACAGTCTTGACACTGTAACATCTGCTGGAAGTGTTAGGAGGGACACTGCTATACCTGTATGTTACATTATTAACAATCCAGGATAGTTGACAGGTGTGCATGGCATATATATATATATATATATATATATATATATATATATATATATATATATATATATATATATATATATTGATATAGCACAATCCACACTGTCACAAATGTAACCCATGCCAAAAATGTTGTCAACCAGCTATGTATGTACTGTATGTATCACTTACCAAGCAATCTAAAACAGGACCTAGTAGACCAAATTACCACCCTCTGTCACCATAGCTTGAAAATTGGCTTGGTTCCAGTGGAGTAGAAAACAGCAGCAGTAATCTCCTTGCACAAAGGTGGGCCATCAACCAACCCTGGTAAATATGAACCTATAAGACTAACCAGTCTCATCTGCAAGGCCATGGAAAGAATCTTCATAGACCTTATCAACAAGGACATAGGTGACCTTCAAACTTAGACCCAGCCTAATTTGGCTTCATTAAGGGTAGATCACGCTTATTAAACATATTAGACTTCTTCAACAAAGTCACCAAAGTGCTGGATAAAGGTAAGACAATGCATACCACCTATGTTGATCTGGTCAAGTGTGACGCAATCCTCCACTCAGGTAACATCGAGAAACTCTTCCAGCCGGGGATTAACCCTTATGTCAGTAGGTGGTTAGCCAACTGGCTCACTGACAGAACACATACTGTAAATGTTGGTGAATCAACTTCTACCAGTAGAGCTGTTACCAGTAGTATACCACAAGGATCTGTGCTGGGGTCTTGACTGTTCAGAATGTATTTCTTGGAAGTCCAAGCTAAAGTATATGGCTTTTGTTTGACAATGTTTGCTGATGATTGCATATTGGGTGCAATCACTAAGTCCACCAATGATGTTTACATATTACAGGAGGGGCTAACACAGACAAATGACTGGTGCCAAAGCCACATGGTCTAAAAAGAAACACAAAAATGTGTCATATATTTTCCTTCTTCAAAGCAGAACCCTCCTCTAATTACAGAATTGACAACACCCCCCTAAGTTCAAATCCAGTAGTGCAAGACCTGGGAACACAGGTAGACAGCAATCTGAACTTCAGCCACCAAGTTTCCTCAGCTGTAGGGAAAGCCTTCTAGGTTGTGTACCTCATAAGACAGGCCAATCATATCCAGGTGTGAGGATGTTATAACACCACTGAAACTGAACCTCATCAGAACACTAATAGAGTACAATGCTCCCTTTTGTATGTACCTCACCAAACACCTGCAGCAGCTGGAGACATACCTCTCTACTGTACAGATTTTTGCAAAATGTCCAGATTTTTGCCTCATACTTTTGGTCGATTTTTCATAAAATTGTGGTTCTCTAGCAAATCATTGGCAAATCATTGAAATTTAAGTCAGAAAATAATGACAGACATTTGAGCTTCAGACTTCATACCCTTCAGAAATTTCATGCTAATGTAAAACATGTTGTTCTATCTACTTTCTAAGTTTGTAAGAGCAATATTTAAAAATTGTCCCTATTTTTGGCCTTTGTCCCCCCCCCTTTATGGCTTTGTCCAGATTTCTTGCTCTAAGAGGATGTGAGGTATGGCTGGAGTGCCCACAGTGGTTTCTTAACAAGAAAATACAGGGCCTACAAACCACACCATCATGTATGTAGATAGACTGAAAGTGCTATCAATGTACTCTGTATTGTATAGGGAGAAAGACTTGTGCCTGGCCTACAGGCTAGTCATTGACCCTGCCCTAATGGAAATGCTTCATATTCACAAATCTACTGGCACAAGAGTCACTCACTCTAGGGATCTTAACCTAACCTGTGACATTAACAGAACAGGCTTGATGGACAGCTATAGTCGATGACATCAGCAGAGTCTGTTGAGAGGAAGATGGTAATAGAAGTATCAGACATGCTGGTGCAAAATGCTTTCTCTAATGTAAAGCAAGTGCACGCATGCACACACACACACACACACACACACACACACACACACACACACACACACACACACGCACACACACACCAGTTGACTGCAGTGAGATTAGAACCCTTACCTAAGTACACCAACTAGAGAACTCAGTACTTTATGCAAGTTCCACAGCACAAGTCTGAGATTTATAAGGTTGTAGGACAATTTATACTGGATGACATCAGCACTGAATGTGGGAGAGAAGATGTTGTGAGGCCTCCATGAAATGGATGTGTAGACATATGCAACTGTCAAAATATTGGTGCTCTTTGGGTTTGGAGTGGTAACTGCAGGATGCACACTTATGCTCTTTTGACTAGATAGACATGTGCACACAGACACACACACACACACACACACACACACACACACACACACACACACACACACACACACACACACACACACACACACACACACACACACACACACACACGCACATATGCTTGACTGCAGTGAGAACAGAACCCCTACTTATATAAGTACACAGACTAGAGAAGATAGTACTTTATGCAAGTGCCACAGCACAAGTCTGACTTTTACAAGGCTGCAGAACAACTTATAGTGTATGACATCAGGACTGGATGTTGGGAAGCCTATATGAAATGGATAGCTAGCCATGTCCAACTGTCAAGATGTTAAAGTTCTGCATGTTACCAGATTGATGAGTGTGCAATGTGTAGTATTTGCTGTTGTGCTTCCAATGTGCTGGTATACTTTAAGGGACAGCTTTACAAACTATATTCAAATAGGTGTGCACATTACTACAAGTATTGGAAAATCTGAATGTGTATTGTCATTATAAAGATGTGCATATGTGCATGGTATATAAGAAAGCATTTGTTATTTATTTCTATAGTGTAATTTATATATTTGTGAACAAGTACTGAGAAACCAAGGTTGCAGTGCCTGGGTGGAGGTAGCAGATGGCTGGATTATAAATATGTGTTATTTTCCTAGAAAGTGCATTCCTTTTGTTTGTGTTTTCACGTGCATTTTCATGGCATGAATATTAAATGGACAGTAAATGAAAGTAATACGTGTTGTTTTCCACTTTACATAGTGCACCACCAAGTAGCAGGCTTGTGCAATTGATGGCAAAGTGTTTGCACATGCAAGATACACATTTATACTCCTTTCCCTGTTTGCATGTAATTAAACAGCGAGCAAACATGAGCCTCATTGATACAATTATGAGAGTTCTGAGTACTGAGTGTATGAAACACACCTGCTGCTTAGCTGACTCTGTGGCAGCATATGTAAATGTATTGGCACATTTCTTTTGGAGCCCATATTATATAGGATTTGAATCATAGTGTATGTAATAGTTTTAAATAAGTAGTGATAATGCAATGAAGTAATTATTTATACTACTTTCACTGTGTGTTAGTACATGTTACCTTAGTGCAGCTTGTTTAAGTGGCATTGTGAGGAGGTAACCACACCACAGAAGAGCCATTTACTGTGCTGTTGCTACTGGAGCAGGACAGGCTGAGCCACTGGGGTTGGCCTATCTCCCTGTGCTGCAAAGCATTTTGTGATTTGTTAGAGATGGATGACATGGAAATATTTTGACGACACAGAAAAAAAAGAGACACTGGCTGGGATGAGAGAAAAAAAAGAGATGAAATTAGTACCATCATATGTGACATACAATGCATTATTACAATAATACAACTATTTTATTTGAAAGGTTACATTTAAGTATACTTTCTGATAACTACAAATTATAATTAAAGATTTCTCAAAGTAATTCTTTCAATGGCCCAATTATACAAGTTAACAGCAGGGCATGTATGCCACTTGTGTATAGTTTCATTTATGTAATATTTTAAAAGATTGCAGTATTTTATAATTGTTGCTTGTGGTATTTGAACCTACAATATCTGACTACAGTCTTACACTTGACTCCTAAAGTTGGTTTATGCTACAGACTGAAGCATGTATACTTGCTTTTTCAGTTAGGATATGCATGCTTGCTTTGCTACAGCTGTATAGAAGAGAATAAAATGTTTTTTTTTTTCATTTAAAAGCTACAATAATAATACTTCTCTTGTGCTGTATACATACCCCCTGCTTCCCTCAGTCTCTCTAGATGCTCAGCATGGGCTTCTGTATTCACAATGATTTCTGCATTAGCTATGTAAAGAAAAAAGAACAGAAGAGCATTATGCATACCACTCTTGCATATGATTAGCTTTCTATCTATTATAAATTGTCTTTATTCATATACTTACACAACCATGTGGTATTCCTAGTTCTGAACTCATCCATCCACTGGTTGAGTGTATCCCTATTGCACCTTTTTACATCATTAAAGTGGTGACTACACTGTTCTCCAGTGTGTGGAATGCCAGTTGCACTGGATACAGTGTTGGCCAGACTATTACAAGCCTCAGACTTGTACTGGGAGCTGGTAAATTCCCCCTGCAAAAGCCTTTGGCTGTGGCTCATTACCAGGAGTCCAGTAATGATTCTGAGCTTTTGAACACCCCACTTCTGCACCCTAAATTGGGCACCTTCCCTTCTAACACCAGGCATGTCTAATTAAACAGAAAACACAGTGATAGCTAATAATGATTTCTTGCCAATGCATGTTATCAAATTTACTAGTAGTGAGCAAACCCAAGTAATGATGCTGATTGTGTCAGCTCGATGTGAAGCAGAGAGCAACAGTGCCAAACAGAGAGGACAGTAGTTTTGGAAAGTGGAAGGCTAATGTGACACTCGGCATTAGTTTGAGGGTTGTTTGCTGCTGTAACTGTTAGGTGATTTATCTTTGCAGACATGCACTGGGGGCATAAATTTCTTAACCTGACACATTTCTGGTTTGGCTTTATACACTAATAAAACTGATTTTTACAGTGTGGGATTCAAACCTATGCATAAGAGCAAACCATTTTCTTCCACAGTGGTAATTTTCCTTCTTTGCCACAGAAGAAGTGCTTCTCAGACATAGTCATGAATTATTTATAAATACAGATGACAGATTGAGGTATGTGTGTCACCTGCCCATGTTTATACATTAATGTGTGTATGTGTCTTATTGAAGTGTGATGGCCTTCCAAGTCCACATAGCACAATTATACTTATGGAAACATAGTAGACAGTATACCCTCAGTCATAAATCTGAGCCTTCAAAACACAGTAAAGGTATCTTATCCCTCATACATATATTTCATATGAGCTCAGCTGCTATGCATAGTTATTGTAATTTATAATTATGTTTATATTGTTATAAGTGATATTTAATATAAAGTGAAATGGAACAACAGTAAAAATGTCTGGAATTTCCTGAATTAGAACCCAGGACCATCTGTATTGGAGCCCTACACTTATACCTCTTGCCACAGGAATATTAAAATAACACTTGGATATTTTCCTGTTCATTACTAAAAACTAAACTGTAACACCAGTAAAGATATGATAAACTTCCTGTATTAGACCCCAGGACCATCTCTATTACAGCCGCACATTTACACCTGCTGCCAATAGAATAGTTAACAGCAGTTGGATACTTCCCTATTAATTATTAACTACTGTGTGTTAACTGCCACACAGCACTGCTTAGTGTGTCCACTATCTCCTTCCTCTCTACAGGAGTTGCAGCCCAGCAGGTGTTGGGGAAGCTTGCTAACCACTGTGCAACATCGCTAAGTGGTGTTGCGTGATGGAAAGCAAAGTATGCAACAATGTATTCTTTTTGAAATTAAGAATGTCTGTGTCCTGTCTGCAGGTGTTCTGTCTGCTTCCTGTGTGGGCCATCAGTCCAGGTTTGCATGATGGTAAGCATCATGCAAACAAGATAAGCAAGGCTAAACTTGTTCTAGCCTTGTGATCAGTGTTTATTAGGTATCATCCTTAAAAGACAAAGGTGGGACTTAAACCCTGATGTACACATAGCATATGTTGTGTGGATCAATGTGTTTAGCAGATGTGCTACACACAGGTGATTCAGAGGTGTAGTCGATGTACTGATTATCAAAGAAATGCATTACATGACATTTGTTGTGTTTATCTGTTTCCCATGTTTGTGCTAAGTTGTTCACCATGCAAATACTGGCATTAAAAAAAATAAAAAAAGAAATCTTTTAAATAAACTACACTATAAAATATATGTTATTTTTATACAAGTCCGGACAAGTCCAGATCTGAACTATCGCACCAATGAACCTTCAAAACACAGTGTAAGGGTGTCTTATCCCTCTTTGCCACAACAGCTATGCAACAGAGAATGAAAATCATTATTCATACAAGCAAGCCAAAAACTGTCCACAATATCAACAAGAGCCACGGTGGGGCAGCTGTAGCATTGTCACCTCACAGCAAGAGGTTCTCCCGTTCAGTTCTCAGCTGGAGCTCCTTCTGTGTGAAGTTTGCGTGTCCTCCCCGAGGTGAGTGGCACTCGAAAGACATGTGTGAATGGGCGTGCCTTCGTTGAAGGTTGGGCGTCGGGCTGGCACCTCGGCACCATAAAAATTGACTGCCAATCATTAGCGGACTGGAGTTCCACTGTGGCGACCCCTAACCGGGAAAAGCTGAAAGAAAAACAACATCAACAAGACATATGGCATTGTAAATAAACAAGACATATGGTATTTGTACACTTCTGATTTGTTTGTACATGTATTAATTTCAGATATAGTGCAATGAATGATCACACAACCATTTCTGACTATTCTTTGGAAAAACGCAGCTCTGGCTTATCTCTGTATGGTGTTTAAGCTTATCTTATCTGAGTAGTAATCTAAGACATACAGTCTGTAAGGCATTTGTATTATTGTCCTTAAAATGTCAGAGAATGTTAAATGTTAATAATATACAGTTTTCCACCAATGTAAGGGTGGTTAGATGTTACTAAACAGAAACTGTGAAATGTGTGCTGCTTACTTACTTTTAAAACATTGATACAAGTACTTCTACAGTTTGTATGTCTAACCTGGTTGACACACCCACTGGAGGTAAGGAAGTCTGAAATGCTGTTGTGTTTTCCTTCTCCCTACCAGTAATCATTCACAGTTGCAATCCATTAGCAACAAACACTGAAAGACTGCCTGCACTATGTTTACATGTGCTATGCAGAGCCAAGAATTTGTGATTCAGGAATGAGTTCACATCTTATTTGCATATTTATCGTGCTCACAGCCCTGAATCTATACTATAAAAAGGTAACCATGTAGGAAGGGAACCTGAAAGTGAGGAGACTTGCTTATGTGGATAACACAGTTGAAGACTGCTATTACTTTGAATTTATCTGCACAGAAGACTATTAATCTCGATAAGTTATGATTGCATTTTTCAGTTAGATACTGGATATGTTCAGATGTCAGTTAGAAAAATATTTTAATATATGCATTAGAAAATGCTACTTTTATCTGTATGCACTTCTTAGAAGTTTACTGATGGTGTAGGCATTTTGGTCATGTTACTTTCATAGATGCACAACCTTATTAACTTTCATCACAAGTGTTAATGTTACAACTGCTTCTCTTTATACTCTTCTATTGTTATTTCAGTGAAATGCAAATGTCCTATATTGTCAATGACACAGAGGTGTTAGCCTTCTAGGATGGTCCATAGACACTTCTAGAAGAGTGCTGGCCACAGATACAGGTGACTGTCAATTGCATCAAAACAAATTCTCTGTGATAAATGTGTACACATGTTTTTGGGACAGTTTCTTTGGTTGCAGTTATAGCAAATCACTGAAAGTTCTAATTTCTTTGGTAGCAAAATGTCTTTTGCTTGTTGTTTTGGGGTGGGAGAGCCAAGTGCCATGTCTGTGTTGGTACATAGAACAGTTTTTGTACAGTGGTTTGCTTTCCTATTGTAACTACCCTAGTTTTGGACACAACCTTGCTTTGTGTCTGACTGTGATATGTTAAAACCACATAAATCCTTTTTTATATTTGAATGTTTTTTCTCTAATGGGTAATATTGAAAAAGTACTTCTTTATGTGTTATTTCTAAACAGGACTTTTATTTATGTAATATGTATGAGTATTATCCTTCTTTTCTGTTTTACATCACCTAGAACTATGGCACCCAAGCATCCCAGTCCTCACAACCCCCCCTTCAATGACCCTGAGAATGATGTCATTGTACAAGCCTTTAGGTGACATGGTGGCTTTCTGCTTAAGAGAGGCCATGGGGATATGCCTGGAAGAATGCAAATTTGGCAGTAGATAGTGGACAATGTCAATGCTGTTGGGGGCCGCAGAAGGACATATCATCAGGTGCATCATAAAGCCACTGGCATGATTTCATGAGCTTGGAAGAGAGCACTTGTAATGACCAGTGGACAGATGGCTACCAGGGGGGGCCTCCTATAGAGCCGCCATTGACACCAAATGAAAAGCTCCTGTCCACCGCCAGGGATCCAGAGAGCTCAGTGGAAAGTTTACAACAACATGTGATTGATGTTGGTGCTGCTGTTTCAGGGAGGACAAGTATGTCCCAGGAGGTGCTTCCAGGTAGGTTTAACTATGTCAGTTGTGAAAATTTTCTTGTATAGTAAAATAATTTCAGCAATACTTAAGTTTGTTTATCAATTTTTTGGGGGTAGTTATAAAGATTTATACAGTTAACAACACATTCTAGGTCATTATACATGGGCTTGGGATGGACGTGTCATCAAAGTTTCTGTTAAATGCATTGTTAATGGACATATAAAGAGCCACAACTTTTTCACACCCTATGTCATTGTTAATTGTGATGATGGTGTCCTTACCTTTTGCTTAACTTCTTCCAGGACCATCCTTCCTAGGAACTAGGGAGTCATCTGGACACAGTAAGCCAAACATTGTTATTTCAGTACTGATGAGCAGTTCACATAATATTTATTCTGGCTGTACTTGTGATGTGGGTGTCAGTGTATTGCTGTAGTGTCTGTAATGTGGCATCACTGTTAGTTTGTTAGCATATATTAATCTGTAGTAGTGTAGCTATTAATTTCATTCCTGTGCTTGTTGCTTATTATCACAGGTGATCCTGAAAGTGGTAGTGTAGAGCTTTTACCCCCTGATGTCAGAGTAATGGCAGACTCTGATGATGATGATGATGATGATGATGATGATGGCCAAACAGAGGTACAGTCGGTGGGTGTAGAGGTTGAATCTGACACTGAGGTTGACATTCAGCCATCCCCAGTAATTCCATTGGACACAGCCAGTAGGCCTACACCAACCCATTCCAGTGAGCCCTCAGATATTGGACAGGTGGAGTGTGAGACACTCGATCAGGGTAGTGTGGTTACTGTGGCTTCAGTAACTGTTGACTCTGGCTGCAGCCAAAGTGTGGTGCGGTGCCACATAGGAGGGTTCTTAGGAGTGCTCAGAGGACGCCTGCTGTCCATCCTCCACTGGATCCAGATGTGTCTTTCCATGCCACTCAGCATATGTTCAGGGCCATCATGGAGGTGCAGGCATGTTCCAATAGGATCTCCAAAGAAATGCTTAGGGTTGTAGATGTGGCACAGGCTGACATGCATGACTGCCTCCACCGTGTTGCCGATTCAATTGATAGAATGAGTGACACATTGGAATAGGCAGTGTCTGTGATGAAATGTCTGCTGGGAGAGGGATAGCATCCACGTGGACGTAGGTCAGCCAAATCATCTGATGTTAGCTGACGTGGCCATAACCCGATCACACTTCCATAGTGGCACTACTTCCACTGCTCTGTTAGTGGTTGAGGTGTCCACACCCATGTGAGACAAGCCATGGGGTCAAGGTCCTGGGCATATTTCTGAGGAGAGCTTGTCTAGCATTCAGGTAGCAGCAGTGCATCTGATTGTGGGCATGGATGTGTCAGTGCAACTCCTGGCAGATGCAACTCCTGGCAGAGCCAGTTCTCATGGTCGAGTACGACAATGATGAACTGCCACCTCTACCGTGCACAGCTCACACCTGTTCAACATACCAAGACACAGAGCTAGCACAGAGCTTAGCTGTGTTCTTCCCAACACTCACATACCATTTTCACCTAGAGTCCCCATACAGACCCACACACAACAGTTACATGGTTCAGTCATGAAACTTAAAGCTCATTCTGTCTCAGTGGCCATTTGATACGTTATCCAAATTTCTGCCCATTTCTCTTTCTTACTCACGTGCACTCACTTACCTTTTGTGTCAGCCTAGTCTTCCTGACCCCTCCCCCCCCACAACACCCTGTACAAGTGATGATAACTGTGTCATATCCTTGTTTTCTATCTTTTGGATTCAGGGATACATAAGCTTTGTGTCTGTTGCTCAGGGTGCATAACTGACTTAGTGCTTACAATGTCTGTGTTTGTGATGATCTTTTGCTAATTGTACTGCTTTCTTTGTGTATATACCTCCCACACTCTTACAGCAAAAAGGTGGACCAAGTCATAAAAAAGAGGGACAAAGGCTGAACAATAGGGAGAATTTTTAAATATTTTGATCTTACAAAGTTAGAGGCAGTTGATAGAATCAAACATTTTTTTCATCATTATTTTTAAGATTTTTCTGAGGGATATGAAGTCTGAAACTGAAATGTGTGCCATTATTTTGTAACTTTGCTCTTTAATGATTTGCCAGTACAAAAGTATGATGCCACACTAAGGACATTCAGTGACAATCACTACTTTTGAGAGCTACGAATGTGTGAATCTTTGATGCCTGAGGCCTATTACTTGATAGAGGACACAGGTATTCACATAAGTCATTGCTGTCACATCTTGAAGTCATTGCTGTAAATATCAACAACCTTTTTCTTACTTACATGACCAAGTAACAGTAAAAAAGGTCTTCCATTTATTTGCATTATAGCACATTTTTTTGTTCTATTCCAGGTTCAACACATGCCTTGTAAATCCGGCAGTTGCTACAGTTTTAGTTCAGGGCTGGCTCTGTCTGATGCTAGCAGTACACAACCATTACATGGGTATGTAAAGGTTGTGGGCATTGTCAGGCATCAATGTTACTATATGTATGTGTGTAGGATGAAGGTTTTAGCCCCTTAGGTGGTGAGTGAGTGTGCTCTGCATTGCCTCTTAGCCAATATGAGGGTAAGCTGAGCACACCTACATCTGCCTACACCCAAAGCAGCTGATGGTTACCCCTCTGACTCCTCAACTGCATGTGGCTATGCTGTGGTGACCTTGCCAGTGGTAGTGGAATGTGTGCTCCTTCCCCTTGTTGATCCTGCTGAAGCTGTTTTCTCAGGGTGATGTTGTGAAGCATTGCACAGAAGGTGAAAACTTCAGTACATGTACATGTACATGGATTGTACAGCAGGGCTCCTCCAGATGTATCTAGGCACTGGAACCACGACGTCAGCAGCCCAAGCACATGCTCTATGATATTTCTAGTTTGAGCATGTGCCTTACTATAGCATTCTTCAGTGTGTGTGTGTGTGTGTGTGTGTGTGTGTGTGTGTGTGTGTGTGTGTGTGTGTGTGTGTGTGTGTGTGTGTGTGTGTGCATTTCTGATGGGCTTCATAAGCCATGGTTCCACTGCATAACCTGCATCCCCCAATAAATGACCCTGTGGGATATCACTCCTAGTGAACATCTGATACAGTTGAGAATTGTGCCAGATATGTGAGGCATGGTAACTGCCTTGGTTTCCAGCACAACTATTCAAGATGATTCCCTTAGCATTACACAGAACTTGGCAGTTATTGGAGTGGAAGACCTTTCTATTTATGCACACCTATCCCTGTTCCCTGGGTAGTGCTTTGATTTCTTTATGTGTACAGTCTATGGCACCCAGTACTTCAGGGTAGTGTGCTACAGAGTAGAACTCATGCATATTTGTGGCCTTGTCCTCAGGTGTACAGGGAAACTATACATGCTCACTGTCATGTTAGAGCATCATCATCATCATCATCATCCCCCTTTTCCAATCTTCTCTACATGGGGTCATAGTATCATGTTAGCTGTCGCCAACTCTCTCTGTTCAGTGCCACACTCCTGTCTTCTTCAACACTCATGCCTGACTGTTGCAGATCTTCTTTCACACAATCCATCCACCTCTTTGCTGGATGTTCTCACTTCCTCTTACCTTCTTCCTGTTTGTCCCAAATCTTCTTCACCAGATTGTCTTCTGCTTTTCTGCACATGTCCAAACCACTGTAATCTGTTCTCTTTGATCTTTTCTGCAATTGGAGCTACTTTGGCTTCTGCTCTTATGTCTTCATTTCTTCTTCTGTCCCACAGTGAGAATCCTACCATCCTTCTCAGGCACTTCATTTCCATCACCTCTAGCTTCTTCAACTGTTCTGCCTTTATTGCCCACGTTTCTGTACCATACAGTAGTACTGGTCGCAGCATTGTCTTGTACAGACTTACTTTTCAGCCTCTTTGGCATTCTTCTGTCATAGACTATACCTGACACTCTATGCTAGTTGGCTGCAGCCCCTCTGATTCTAGCTTTCACCTCTTCATTCAGACTGCCTTTCTCCTCAACCTCCCCTGCCAGATATTTGAAGCTGTTTACCTGTTCTGCTATCTTCCCTTCTATCTCTATTCTCAGCTTCTTCTGATTTCCCCAATTTTCTGCCATTACCACCATCTTATCTGTGCTTAGTTTCATCCCATGTGCCTTCACATTTGCATTCCATTCTACTATCCTTTGCTGAAGTTCTATCTCAGAGTCAGCCTGTAATGCCATATCGTTTGCATACAGAAACTTTGTTGATCTGTCCCCTCCAACCTTTTTGCTAATGTAGTCCATCACCAGTATGAATAGCACTGGGCTCAGAGCTGAACACTGGTGTACACCCACTTCCACTAGGAACCCTTCTGTGAGGCCAAACACTGTTCGTACTTGAGTCATTGGGACCTTGTACATAGCCTGCACTAATTCTACCAATGTTTCTGGGACTTCAAACCACCACAGTACTGCCCAGATCAGCTTTCTTGGGATCTTGTCATATGCTTTCTCCAAGTCTAGGAATGCCCAGTTGGACTCTCACCTCATCTGTAGCTTCTTCTCAAGTAGCTGTCTCAGTGCAAACATCGGGTCTATTGTGCTGTATTTTGATCTGAATCCAAACTGCTCATTTCCCATCTTACTTTCTACTAATCTGTATATCCGTTTATCAATCACCCTCTCCAGAGCTTTCATGGAATGTGGTAGGAGTTTGATTCCTCTATACTGCCCACAGTTGAGGATGTCCCCTTTATTCTTATACACTGGCATGAGTATGCTTTTTCTTCAGTCGTCTGGGATACACCTTTCTCTCCACACTGCTATTAGTACCCTCAGGAGCCATTTCTCCCCATCTCACCCAGAGTCCAGGAATTGATGGAGGATCCTGATGCTGATGCCTGTGACACCTCCAGCATGTCCCTTGTTGGTCTCTGAAAGGTTCCTGTAGCTACAATTCCAAGTGCTAAACAGACCTTTGTCTCCATTGGGATGTGTTCCCCTCTGTTTGGCCTTGGTCTGAGTTGAGAATGACAGAGGTTACAGAGTTCCTGTAGTGTGCCTCTATTCACCCTGTAACATTCTACAATTTCCATGTCATGTAGAATGTGATAAGTTCAACAGGGTCTGAAAACTCTTCTCCTTCCTGGCCATGGTCTATTAGCAGCAGCAGCAGCACAGACTTCAGCCCGTTGCACATACACATGAATTAAAGCAACAGCAGCACTTAACATTTTTTCCGGTGTAGATTCCTTCCCATGGCTGTTTTGCAATAGGTTTTGGAATTTGCAGGGAAAACCAGCACTGTATCTACGCAGTTGCTTTATACCTTATTGAATATCTCCTCCATCTTGGATTGGTTGATTAGCCTACAGTTCAGCTATTTATGCTGTAATTAGCATGCCATGGTGTTTATCACGTTTGCTTAGCTCTACACACCATGTGGAACCACTTATTGAATACAAAACATTGGGCTACCATAGGTTCATAGGTTCATACTAGGCTATCTGCCCTAGGGCATTTATAAGCCTAGCCAGATGTGTTTGGCTTTCGCCACCCATTTTAAATTAATTTTGCTATGCCCTTTTTTGAGGTTAGTATACTGTGCCTCTGTCTAAGAGTGACACAGAAGTGATACCCGGGGTAAACCTACTATCTCCCATCCAGTCATCAAGATTCCTCTTGAAGAGAGTCAATGAGGGACTCTGCCTAACCTGGACTGGGATTTTATTCCAGAGTGAAGGGAGCCTCTGGGTTAAGAATCTGTCCCTCCAGCATGTCCTATTTATTTCAGTGCTGAGGTTCAAGTCTCTCGAGCGTGTAGCTCAATGGGATTTGGATTTTCTGAGGTGCAGCATGTCCATTAATTCCGGGTTGGACATGGCTTTATACGTCAGGCACAGATCGCCTCTGAGCAGGTGGTATGCCACTGAGTAGAGCTGGAGTTTCTTTAACCGGGCAGAATATGGCATCTGTTTGAGCCCTTTGATCCTCTTGGTGAGGTACTTTTAGGGTCTTTTCAGTTGCTGCAGGTGTCTGGTAAGGTACATCCCAAAAGGGGCATTGAACTCAATTATGGGCCTGATGAGGGATGAGTAAAGAGGCACGATGACCTCCCCTGATCTAGATGTGAATCCCTTCATGATTAGGTGGGCTATATAAAATGTTTTTTTAACCACTTTGGCCATGTGGTTGTCAAATGAGAGATTGCTATCAACGTGGGTCCTCAGGTCCCTAATTACTTATTCCGTACTTAATGGATTACCACCTATGTGGTAATTTGTGGGCACTTTGTTTTTGCCAAAGGGGATGATTATACACTTTTTGGCATTTAGCTTGAGGCCATGGCTCTGGCACCAGTTGTCTGTTTCTATGAGGCCCTTTTGTAGGATGCTTGTGTCAGCTGGAGAGTCTATTATGGCACCCAGTTTGCAGTCATCTGTGAACTTGGTCAGCCACAGTCCTTCCGTGTTAGCCTGTACCTCCAAGAAATATATACCGAACAAGAGAGGTCCCAGGAATGAGGCTTGGGGGATGCCACTTGTAACTGGTTTGGAGTCTGACATGGCTCCAGCAATTCTAACCATGTGGGTTCTGTCCTTGAGCCAGTTTGCAACCCATCTAGTGACATAGGGGTTTATATTTAGGCTGGTGAGCTTATCTATAATGCCCGAGTAGGGTATTGTATCGAAGGCTTTTGCAAGCTGCAGGTAGGCTGTGTGGACCACCTTCCCCTCGTCAGTGGCCTTGGTGACTGTTTCAAAGAAATCGACCAGATTTAAGAGGCAGGATCTGCCCTTAACAAAGTCGAAATGGGTAGGATCCAGCGTCTGTAGGTCCCCAATATCTTTATTTATGAGGTCCATGGTGATCCTTTCCATAGCTTTGCAGACCAAGCTAGTCAAGCGTATGGGGTGATAGTTTCCAGGATCCGTTGAGGCACCACCTTTGTGGAGAGGGACCACAGTTCTGTACGCCACTCTTTGAGTACATATCCTGTAGTAAGGCTGAGATTGAACAGTAGTTTTATGTTTGGGTTTAGTTCTTCTTGGAGTTCATGTAGGATGCAGCCAGGGACACCGTCTGGTCCCATTGATGCTGTGTTTCTTGCTTTGGAGAGGGCGGCTCTTACCTGAGCATCTGAGATGTCAGGGGGGCAGCACTCTGCTGGGATAGATATTTGCCCTTTTGGTGGGGAAGGGGGGGAGAAGTTTGCACTGAACCTGTCAGCTAGGATGTTGGCAATGTCTGTGGGTTCAGTGTATTTTTTGGCATTTTGGACTAATTCTGAGCATATCTGGGAATTCCCACCCAGGTTCCTAACATAACTAAAAAAAGCCTTGTGATTATACTTAGTGTCCTGTGCAATTTTTCTCTCAAAGCTGGCACGTAGTTTTTTGCTAATACTGATCAGAGATGCCTTCCCTTTTTGGGATTTTGCTCTGTCATGTAGTAGCTTCCTCCTTCTATTGTATTGTTTGTTTATGGCTGGGGTCCACCAGACAGGACACCTAACTTTGGAGGATTGAGTCTTGGTTTTATTTGGGACTGCATAATCCATGCATTCCTGAAGGTGTTCATAGAATGCGTTTATAAAGGATTCTGCGGTCTGGGCCATATTTTCCACAGGCCCGGGGGCTTTGAAGGATTCCACCTCGGTTTTGAGGAGTGTGAAATTTGCTTTAGAGAAGTTTTTCACTGTGGTTTTCTGGGCAGGGGCTGGGGTCGGGATGTGAATATCTAGTGAGATTAGTTTATGGTCTGATCTTACCAGTGAGGGATACACTTCTGGTCTGGAGCATAGAGTCCCCATGTTGGTGATGATCAGGTCCATTATGTTTTCCCCTCTTGTGGGAGTGGCAACAAGTTGTTCCATAGCATTTGAGTTTATAAATTCTAGGAACCTTTGGGCTAGGGTGTTGGAGCTAGAGTAATGCTCCCAGTCCATGTTAGGTTAGTTGAAGTCATCCAATATAATGGTGTTTGGAGAGACCTTCATATTTTCCAGTGTTCTCAGGAAGGCCGAGTGGGGTTCCTGGGTTTGGGAGGGTGGTCTGTAGCAGGCTATAAACTGGAAGGCAGTTTTACCCACTGTTAGTTGCACATGGATAGTCTCTGATGCTTCATGCTGTGCCACCAACCTGGAGGTGTGGGTATCTTTGACGAATATTGATACTCCCCCTCCTTTTGTGGTTCATTCCAAGTTTTGGGGCCGAAAAACATGGTATGAGGTATAACCTGGTAGTGCTGGGGTGCTCTCGGGAGCCTTGAACAAGGTTTCTGTTACTGCACAGATATCGATGTTCTCCATGCTAAGGAGAGTTTTGAGTGCGTGCATCTTGAGGTTTAGACTTCTGGCGTTGAGTAGCATTACTCTTAGTTTCTTATCCCTTGTGATACCTATGGAGGTGGGTTTGTCTTTTGAGCCTTGCCTAAAAAAGACACTATGGGGGTGGCAAGAGCCTTTGCCAATATCCGAAAGCCCAGGGGTGACAGGTGCAAGCTGTCCCTAGTGAAGCATCGTGGCTTGTCGAGCATGTCATCCCAGGCAGACAGGCATTGGATCCCCTTTGAATGACACCAATACTTAAGCCAATTGTTGAAACTGATCATCTTGTCTTCATATTGTGGCATCATTCTTGGTGAGGGTAAGATGCTACTCAAGGTCAGGGTCATACCGGCCTGGGCTACATGCTCAGATAGCTCCTCTATGTCTCTTTTCATGTAGTCCAGGGAGGTACATCTCAGGTCATTCACACCAGCATGGACAATGTCTGAGTCATATTCGTACTTGCCTTGGAGTGACCTGAGTGCTTGTGTTATTTGGCGTATCATGGCACCCAACAGGCAGCTCACCGTGACCTTCTCCTTGTTCAGCCTGGTGAGTGGGACGTCAGTGTGCCTGGCGATAGAGTCACCTATTACAAGTGTATCAGGTGTGTTGTTTAGCCTTAAGGGCTGTGACTGTTCGGCACACTGGCTTTGTGAGTTATGTGTTGCACGTGTTTTGTTTTGGGGTAGCGGTTGCTTGGGTGTCTGCTTTGGAGGTCTCTGCTGCTTAGGCAGATTTTTATTTAGAGCCTCCAAGTATGTTTTTGTGTGTTTATGTGTTTGGTTTGCTGTTGTGGTAGGTCTATGTGAGACTGGAATTGTAGTGAGTGTGGTTTCCTTCTCCTCCTGACTGGTTACGCCAGTACTGAGTTGAGAGAGCTTAGCCTCCAGTTTGGCTATATGGTTGCATCTCTCACATGTGTTGGAATTTGTTGGGAGGAGGAGAGGGTTGTCTGTGTACATGAGGCAGTTGTAACATTGCCTCAAGATTCCCAGATTCACCAGCTGGACCGGAGAGGAGACTGACAACTGACCTTTGGACATGCTAGAATAGTATTGGGAATTCCTTTACAATTGAAAAAAAGGGCCAATGGGGAACAAAGTACTCAAGGGGAGTTTGTGAGGGTAGTGCTTTTAATTTTTTAGTGCTGACTTATATAATTGCTTTAGTGAGCAAGTGTCAGGCTTTAGAGTGGGAATAGGGTGTTTATTATGAGAACTAGATCAGTTCTAAGGGAAAAAGTGAAGAGCAGACTTTGTGGGGCCGAGAATGGTTTAAACCCAATTAAGCGGCACTGCCCGATAAAATCGCGCAAAGCCACGCTAAAGTGGGTTTTATACAGGGGGACTTGAAAGAGCTAGAAATTGGCCCAAAACTGCCAATAGACTACCAGATTCTTGTGCTGGGAACACTCCTCCAGGGATAGATAGGCTGCTCCAAGCTCCCTACTGCCACTGGTAAACAAAGAAGCCTACCTTTATCCAAGAAAGGAAATGGGCAACACAGGAACTTTCCAAAAGTCCAGAATACAGCAAAGCCTGTATTTGGACTACTCTAGGTCAGGAAAGACGGGAAACAAGGATAATTTTTTTTTCTTTTTTTGCAACAAACAGCAGGAAAATGCAATAAATATGTAACACAGGCTAGCGCACTTGAGTGTGTAGCCTCAACAGGTAAAAGCAACAAACAGGACAAACTTTAAAAGTGCAGGTGCAAAAACAACTTTAAACAGTTTAAAACAGTTCAAGAAGCAGAAATACTTGCAGTTTAGCTAGATTGGACAGTTGCCCAGGTAGTAGCAGGAAAACAAACACTTTTATCAGGTTAGCAGTCGCTCTTTTAGCCTCTCTGCTGCTAGCACCACTCTTCAGGACCAAAAGAAGCTTGGCTGAGTAGTAACAAGCGCAAAAACCACGCCAAAGTGGGTTTTATACCGGGGGACTTGAAAGAGCTAAAAATTGGCCCAAAACGGCCAATAGACTACCAGATTCTTGTGCTGGGAACACTCCTCCAGGGATAGATAGGCTGCTCCAAGCTCCCCACTGCCACTGGTGAACAAAGAAGCCTCCCTTTATCCAAGAAAGGAAATGGGCAACACAGGAACTTTCCAAAAGTCCAGAATACAGCAAAGCCTGTATTTAGACTACTCTAGGTCAGGAAAGATGGGAAACAAGGATATATTTTTTTCTTTTTTGCAACAAACAGCAGAAAAATGCAATAAATATGTAACACAGGCTAGTGCACTTGAGTGTGTAGCCTCAACAGGTAAATGCAACAAACAGGACAAACTTTAAATTACAAGCGCAAAAGTGCGCTAAAGCTGGCTTTAAAGCAGGGGGTTAGAAAGAGATAGGAAATGGCCCAAAACGGCCAATAAGCTACAGGTCACTGGGCTGGAACCACTCCTCAAGGGACAGATAGGCTGCTCAGAGCTCCCCACTCTCACTGGTGAACAAAGAAGCTTCCTCCTATCCAAATAAGGATATGGGCAACACAGGAACTATGACACAGCCCAGAGATCAGCAATACCTGAAGACTGGACTATTCTAGTTCAGTAAAGGCGGGAAACAAGGATTTTTTTTTTTTACAAAGTAGCAGAAATTAGGTACAGAAACACAGTAAATGGTTTAATTCGGCTAGCGCACTTGAGTATGTAGCCTACCAGTTAAACTAAGCAAAAATAAACTTTAAAAGTGCAAAAAACTCAGAAATACAGGCAGGAATGCAATAAAACAACTTTGCAGAGCTTATTTAGTTAAAGAAACAGAGAAGTCTATATATACAGAAAATCAGCTAAAACACACAAACACTTCAGATACAGTGCAACCTAGAGCACTTGAGTTGTAGCAATATTAAGGCAATGAGCTAATGACACAAGGCTAGGAGGAGTGTCACAGATCAGATTTACAGTAGGGGCAGGCAGCTGCAAAGCCACCTAGTATAAGAGCCAGACACCAACTGGGAGGGAGGGTGGAGACAATAGCCTACAGACCGTAGCACTAGAGAAAGGTTCATAGGTTCATACTAGGCTATCTGCCCTAGGGCATTTATAAGCCTAGCTAGAGTGTGTATGGCTTTCGCCACCCATTTTAAATTAATTTTGCTATGCCCTTTTTTCGAGGTTAGTATACTGTGCCTCTGTCTAACAGTGACACAGAAGTGATACCCGGGGTAAACCTACAATCTCCCATCCACTCATCAAGATTCCTCTTGAAGAGAGTCAATGAGGGACTCTGCCTAACCTGGACTGGGATTTTATTCCAGAGTGAAGGGAGCCTCTGGGTTATGAATCTGTCCCTCCAGCATGTCCTATTTATTTCAGTGCTAAGGTTTAAGTCCCTCGAGCGTGTAGCTCGATGAGATTTGGATTTTCTGAGGTGCAGCATGTCCATTAATTCCAGGTTGGACATGGCTTTATACGTCAGGCACAGATCGCCTCTGAGCAGGCGGTATGCCACTGAGTAGAGCTGGAGTTTCTTTAACCGGGCAGCATACGGCATCTGTTTGAGCCCCTTGATCCTCTTGGTGAGGTACTTTGGGGTCCTTCCAGTTGCTGCAGGTGTCTGGTAAGGTACATCCCAAAAGGGGCATTGTATTCAATTATGGGCCTGATGAAGGATGAGTAAAGAGGCACGATGACTTCCCCTGATCTAGATGTGAATCCCTTCATGATTAGGTGGGCTATATAAAATGTTTTTCTAACCACTTTGGCCACGTGGTTGTCAAATGAGAGATTGCTATCAACTTGGGTCCCCAGGTCCCTAATTACTTCTTCTGTACTTAATGGATTACCACCTATGTGGTAATTTCTGGGCACTTTGTTTTGCCAAAGGGATGACTATACACTTTTTGGCATTTAGCTTGAGGCCATGGCTCTGGCACCAGTTGTCTGTTTCTATGAGGCCCTTTTGGAGGATGCTTGTGTCGGCTGGAGAGTCTATTATGGCACCCCGTTTGCAGTCATCTGCGAACTTGGTCAGCCACAGTCCTTCCATTTTGGCCTGTACCTCCGAGAAATATATACCGAACAAGAGAGGTCCCAAGACTGAGCCTTGTGGGATGCCACTTGTAACTGGTTTGGAGTCTGACATGGCTCCAGCTATTCTAACCATGTGGGTTCTGTCATTGAGCCAGTTTGCAACCCATCTAGTGACATAGGGGTTTATATTTAAGCTGGTGAGCTTATCTATAATGCCCGAGTGGGGTATTGTATTGAAGGCTTTTGTGAGGTCCAGGTAGGCTGTGTGGACCACCTTCCCCTTGTCAATGGCCTTGGTGACTGTTTCAAAGAAATTGACCAGGTTTAAGAGGCAGGAATTGCCCTTAACAAAGCCGAACTGGGTAGGATCCAGTGTCTGTAGGTCCCCAATATCTTTATTTATAAGGTCCATGATGATCCTTTCCATAGCTTTGCAGACCAAGCTAGTGAGACTTATGGGGCGATAATTTCCAGGATCCATTGAGGCAACACCTTTGCGGAGAGGGACCACTGTTGCTGTACGCCACTCTTTGGGTACATATCCTGTAGTAAGGCTGAGACTGAACAGTAGTTTTAGGTTTGGGTTTAGCTCTTCTTGGAGTTCATGTAGGATGCAGCCCGGGACACCGTCTGGTCCCATTGATGCTGTGTTTCTTGCTTTGGAGAGGGCAGCTCTTACCTGAGCATCTGAGATGTCAGGAGGGCAGCACTCTGCTGGGATAGATATTAGCCCTTTTGGTGGGGAGGGGGGGGGAGAAGTTTGCGCTGAACCTGTCAGCTAGGATGTTGGCAATGTCTGTGGGTTTGGTGTATTTTGTCATTTTGGACTAATTCTGAGCATATCTGGGAATTCCCACCCAGGTTCCTAACATAACTAAAGAAAGCCTTGTGATTATCCTTAGTGTCCTGTGCAATTTTTCTCTTGAAGCTGGCCTTAGACGATTTTATGAGTGCCCGTAGTTTTTTGCTAATACTGATCAGAGATGCCTTCCCTTTTTGGGATTTTGCTCTGTCATGTAGTAGCTTCCTCCTTCTATTGTATAGTTTGTTTATGGCTGGGGTCCACCAGACAGGACGTCTGCCTTTGGAGGATTGGGTCTTGGTTTTATTTGGGATTGCATGATCCATGCATTCCTGAAGGTGTTCATAGAATGCATTTATAAAGGATTTTGTGGTCTGGGCCATATTATCCACAGGCCCTGGGGCTTTGAAGGATTCCACCTCAGCTTTGAGGAGTGTGAAATTTGCTTTAGAGAAGTTTTTCACTGTGGTTTTCTGGGTAGGGGCTGGGGTCGGGATGTGAATATCTAGTGAGATTAGTTTATGGTCTGATCTTACCAGTGAGGGATACATTTCGGTTATGGAGCATAGAGTCCCCATGTTGGTAATGATCAGGTCCAGTATGTTTTCCCCTCTTGTGGGAGTGGTAACAAGTTGTTCCATAGCATTTGAGTTTATAAATTCTAGGAACCTTTGGGCTAGAGTGTTGGAGCTAGAGTAATGCTCCCAGTCTATGGTTGGGCAGTTGAAGTCACCCAATACAATGGTGTTTGGAGAGACCTTCATATTTTCCAGTGTTCTCAGGAAGGCCGAGTGGGGTTCCTGGGTTTGGGAGGGTGGTCTGTAGCAGGCTATAAACTGGAAGGCAGTTTTACCCACTGTTAGTTGCACATGGATAGTCTCTGATGCTTCGTGCTGTGCCACCAACCTGGATGTGTGGGTATCTTTGACGAATATTGATACTCCCCCTCCTTTTATGGTTCGGTCCAAGTTTTGGGGCCAAAAAGCATGGTATTAGGTATAACCTGGTAGTGCTGGGGTGCTCTCGAGAGCCTTGAACCAGGTTTCTGTTACTGCACAGATATCGATGTTCTCCATGCTAAGGAGAGTTTTGAGTACGTGCATCTTGAAGTTTAGACTTCTGGCATTGAGTAGCATTACTCTTAGTTTCTTATCCCTTGTGATACCTATGGAGGTGGGTTTGTCTTTTGAGCCTTGCCTAAAAAAGGCACTATGGGGGAAGCAAGAGCCTTTGCCAATATCCGAAAGCCCAGGGGTGACAAGTGCAAGCCGTCCCTAGCGAAGCATCGTGGTTTGTCGAGCATGTCATCCCAGGCAGACAGGCATTGGATCCCCTTTGAATGACACCAATACTTAAGCCAATTGTTGAAATTGATAAGCTTGTCTTCATACTGTGGCATCATTCTTGGTGAGGGTAAGATGCTACTCAAGGTCAGGGTCATACCGGCCTGGGCTACATGCTCAGAGAGGTCCTCTATGTCTCTTTTCATGTAGTCCAGGGAGGTACGTCTCAGGTCATTCACACCAGCATGGACAATGTCTGAGTCATATTTGAGGTGGGTTTGTCTTTTGAGCCTTGCCTAAAAAAGGCACTATGGGGGAAGCAAGAGCCTTTGCCAATATCCGAAAGTCCAGGGGTGACAAGTGCAAGCCGTCCCTAGCGAAGCATCGTGGCTTGTCGAGCATGTCATCCCAGGCAGACAGGCATTGGATCCCCTTTGAATGACACCAATACTTAAGACAATTGTTGAAATTGATAATCTTGTCTTCATACTGTGGCATCATTCTTGGTGAGGGTAAGATGCTACTCAAGGTCAGGGTCATACCGGCCTGGGCTACATGTTCAGAGAGGTCCTCTATGTCTCTTTTCATGTAGTCCAGGGAGGTACGTCTCAGGTCATTCACACCAGCATGGACAATGTCTGAGTCATATTTGTACTTGCCTTGGAGTGACCTGAGTACTTGTTTTATGTGGCGGATCCTAGCGCCCGATAGGCAGCTCACCGTGACCTTCTCCTTGTCCAGCCTGGTGAGCGGGACATCAGTGTGCCTGATGATAGAGTCACCTATTACAGGTGTATCAGGTGTGTTGTTTAGCCTTAAGGGCTGTGACTCTTTGGCACACTGGCTTTGTGAGCTATGTGTTGCACGTGTTTTGTTTTGGGGTAGCGGTTGCTTGGGTGTCTGCTTTGGAGGTCTCTGCTGCTTAGGCAGATTTTTATTTAGAGCCTCCAAGTATGTTTTTGTGTGTTTATGTGTTTGGTTTGCTGTCGTGGTAGGTCTATGTGAGACTGGAATTATAGTGAGTGTGGTTTCCTTCTCCTCCTGACTGGTTACGCCAGTACTGAGTTGAGAGAGCTTAGCCTCCAGTTTGGCTATATGGTTGCATCTCTCACATGTGTTGGAATTTGTTGGGAGGAGGAGAGGGTTGTCTGTGTACATTAGGCAGTTGTAACATTGCCTCAAGATTCCCAGGTTCACCAGCTGGACCGGAGAGGAGATTGACAACTGACCTTTGGACATGCTAGAATAGTATTGGGAATTCCTTTATAATTGAAAAAAAGGGCCAATGGGGAACAAGTTACTCAAGGAGAGTTTGTGAGGGTGTAGTGCTTTTAATTTTTTAGTGCTGACTTATATAATTGCTTTAGTGAGCAAGTGCTAGGCTTTAGCGTAGGAATAGGGTGTTTATTATGAGAACTAGATCAGTTCCGAGGCTTAAACCCAAATAAGCGGCACTGCTCTATGCCGCGCTATACACAAAATCAAGCAAAGCCGCGCTACAGCGGGTTTTATACAGGCGGACTTGAAAGAGCTAGAAATTGGCCCAAAACAGCCAACAGACTACCAGATTCCTGCGCTGGGAACACTCCTCCAGGGACAGATAGGCTGCTCCAAGCTCCCCACTGCCACTGGTGAACAAAGAAGCCTCCCTCTAGCCAAGAAAGGAAATGGCAACACAGGAACTTTCCAAAAGTCCAGAATACAGCAAAGCCTGTATTTGGACTACTCTAGGTCAGGAAAGATGGGAAACAAGGATACCTTTTTTTTTCTTTTCTTTTTTGCAACAAACAGCAGGAAATTGCAATAAATATGTAACACAGGCTAGCGCACTTGAGTGTGTAGCCTCAACAAGTAAATGCAACAAACAAGACAAAGTTTAAAAGTGCAGGTGCAAAAACAACTTTAGACAGTTTAAAACAGTTCAAGAAGCAGAAATATTTGCAGTTTAGCTAGATCGGACAGTCGCCCAGGTAGTAGCAGGAAAAAACACTTTTATCAGGTTAGCAGTTGCTCTTTTAGCCTCTCTGCTGCTAGCACCACTCTGCAGGACCACGAGGAGCTTGGCTGAGTAGTAACAAGCACAAAAACCTCACCAAAGTGGGTTTTATACAGGGGGATTTGAAAGAGCTAGAAATTGGCCCAAAATGGCCAATAGACTACCAGATTCTTGTGCTGGGAACACTCCTCCAGGGATAGATAGGCTGCTCTAAGCTCCCCACTGCCACTGGTGAACAAAGAAGCCTCCCTTAATCCAAGAAAGGAAATGGCAACACAGGAACTTTCCAAAAGTCCAGAATACAGCAAAGCCTGTATTTGGACTACTCTAGGTTAGGAAAGACGGGAAACAAGGATAATTTATTTGGTTTTTTTTTTTTTTTTTGTTTTTTTGGGGGGGGGGTTTGCAACAAACAGCAGGAAAATGCAATAAATATTTAACACAGGCTAGCACACTTGAGTGTGTAGCCTCAACAGATAAATGCAACAAACAGGACAAACTTTAAAAGTGCAGGTGCAAAAACAACTTTAAACAGTTTAAAACTGTTCAAGAAGCAGAAATACTTGCAGTTTAGCTACACTGGACAGTCATCCAGGTAGTAGCAGGAAAAAAACACTTTTATCAGGTTAGCAGTCGCTCTTTTGGCCTCTCTGCTGCTAGCACCCCTCTGCCGGACCAAAAGGAGCTTGGCTGAGTAGTAACAAGTGCAAAAACCTCACCAAAGTGGGTTTTATACAGGGGGACTTGAAAGAGCTAGAAATTGGCCCAAAACGGCCAATAGACTACCAGATTCTTGTGCTGGGAACACTCCTCCAGGGATAGATAGGCTGCTCTAAGTTCCCCACTGCCACTGGTGAACAAAAAAACCTCCCTCTATCCAAGAAAGGAAATGGGCAACACAGGAACTTTCCAAAAGTCCAGAATACAGCAAAGCCTGTATTTGGACTACTCTAGGTCAGGAAAGACGGGAAACAAGGATATTTTTTTTTTTTTGTTTGTTTTTTTTTTTTGTTTTTTTTTTGTTTTTCTTTTTTGCAACAAACAGCAGGAACATGCAATAAATATATACCACAGGCTAGTGTACTTGAGTGTGTAGCCTCAACAGGTAAATGCAAAAAACAGGACAAACTTTAAATTACAAGCGCAAAAGTGCACTAAAGCTGGCTTTAAAGCAGGGGGTTAGAAAGAGATAGGAAATGGCCCAAAACAGCCCATAAGCTACAGGTCACTGGGCTGGAACCACTCCTCAAGGGACAGATAGGCTGCTCAGAGCTCCCCACTCTCACTGGTGAACAAAGAAGCTTCCTCCTATCCAAATAAGGATATGGACAACACAGGAACCACAAACAGATAAAGATTTGTAAAGATACAGAATGCTTTTAACTGCAGACAAATCAGTTACTTGTGCAGATTAGTTAATAGCAATAAAATACACTCGAAGACTAAAAAGCAGACAATAAAAGTGCTATATAATAAATGTGGTGCATGTTGCAATATGACACCCACACAGTTTTAGCAGCCCAAAGAGGTTTATTGAATCTGCACCTTTGTGTTTACCCAATATGTCACAAACACAAATATCATATCCTTTAGGCACATTTTGTCACAAAATAAATATCTGATAAGACATTTGGTTCACCCAGTAGAATGTGTGAGAATTTTACTTATACTCTATTACAGAAATCACGACAAACTTATATCCAGCTCAGTCTTAAATTTAACTCTTGCTACCACTGGACTGATCCAGAGACTTCTCTTTCTGTGTGATTTGTGCAGTAAAACTATAAACTTGTTAAGTCATATTTTTATTCTGTATATATCTTTATAGTCTCTAAAATTCCTTTACTTCCTGTATTGACTATTTTATATACAAGCCACAATTTATGCTTGCCACCTTGCACCCTGTACTAATGTACCATTCACTTTTCTCCTATTACTTGTACTCTTACATATTTTTACAGTATAGACTTTTATGACATTTCTTCAACCTTCTATAAGAATCTACTACTGCTGAAATATGTATACTTCTTACAGGAATAAATAGACAGTTAAAAGTATTTTAGTTATGTCTTACATACTTCTTATTTTACCCCTGAACTAGTGTCTGATTTCTTTTCTTTTTTATAAGCTCTATTTAATGTTTGACCAAGTGTGAAATCTTGTTTTGAAAGCAACATCTTTTATGTGTTGTAACAATAAATGCCACAACACAGTGAATCACTCAATACATCAGTTACTCCTCCAAAATTATATTTCTGGCAAATATGTGCAGCTGTTTCATAAACTCCATAATATTTTCATGCGTCATTTCATTTCTGTTATGAAACGGAACATTCTATTATTATCAGTGGTTTTGTATTCAAATGCTTGTGTAAAATACATTTTTTCTGAATGATTTTTCAGAGGGTTTCTTTAGTGTTCCTTAACTGTCCTGCATTATGTACTCTTTTATCATCTGGAATGTAGTAACAGAACACAGACTGGGGATGGGACCTTTAATTCTTACTTTTCTTTCTTTGCCCCATAACTAAAAGTTGAGGGTGTGCCAGATCGGGAAATGGTACTGGGCACGGAGATAGCCAGCTATACATCTGCTAGAGCACAGACCTCTGGGTCAGTAACTATATCCAGGTCCCCTAAAAGCAAAGGAAGGTAATTTAGCCTATGCCATATAAATGCTTTACCACTGAGCTAATTAATGATATATAGCTACATAAGTGACTTTTTTATATATTTTTTATTTATCCTTTGTTGGCAGGTTTGCCTCGCTAGTGGCTTCTTTTCAGCGGTGATCCAAGGTGGTATTTACATTACTAGAGGAAACTTGGTCAGGGCATCAGGGAACTTTCCCTACTCTTTGGAGCTGCTGGATGGCGACAGAGAACTTCTAATGCAGCAAGGAAGAGGCCTAAAGGAACCAGCAGCATGGAGGAAGAAAAAAAGCTATGAAGAGTTTGGAGGTAGAAACTGAATATTTGAAGAAAAAATATTAGATATGGAAATTCAGAAAGTAAACAAAGATTCCTGTGTGATGGATGTTAAAAATGAGCAGTGTTTAGCTGTCTCCATGGAGAAGGAAGTAAGAAGTTTGTTGGAGTGGTGCAGATAAAAGTGGCATCAGGAGGGCTTGTTTATGATGATGTGTTAAAAATAAACGAGCAGGATGATCCAGGTGACAATTCTGCTGTTTCATGGGGTGAGATGGCAGATACCTTTTTCAGAAGTGCTGAGGATGGTAATGTGGACTATTGGTAATGAGGAATCAGGTGATGTGGCAGCAGAGAATGCAGCAGTTAAAATTTATGCAACAGTGACAAAAAGTAAAAGAGGAATGCAGTGACAACCTAGGAGGGTGTCTGATTTTTTGGCAGCAGATAATGATGTAGCTAAACATATGCATCCAAAACAACAGACAAAAAAGGAGGGCATCAGCAAACTGTAAGTAAAACTGTTTTTAAAAAGAAGATAAGGCCAACTGTGAGAATAAGAGCAAAAAAATGACACTGTAACAGATATTGCGTACTGGACAATTTAGTAACTGTTTTGGGTTTTAAAGCCTAAGAAATTCAATCTTTTATACATATTGGCACAGAAACCTTTTTGTGACTTAACATTTGAAACTGATGGACTAATAATGAGATTTCTGGAATTGTGTAACAAAAAGGACATTTATTCTTGGAGCTATTGTCTGCTTTCTGGTAGAAACTTTAATGTTTTAAAAATGTTACTTTGTAGTTTAAAAATGATAAACTGGCAGAAGACAATCTTAAAAAAATGCATGTAGGGTCTGCGTGAAACTATTGATAATGTTGTGAAAGTTAGGGATGAGAGAAACATAGAATGGAGGGTGGAGATTGGAAGCTGTTTTGAAATGTGAAAAAACATGGTAAACTCCTTACCAAGTGTTATTTTAGGGGCTGATCATAGAAGGATATTAATATATACTGGTCAGCCTAAATCATGTTTCTTTTGTAGGAACATTTCTCATTTAATTAATGATTGTGACATGGTACAATGTAAACAGTATGGGAAGAAAGAACTTACTACAAGAAGGTGTGTGCCTGAAAGCAGGTTGGGTAAAAAAGGAGACACTTTTGGATAGATTGTCAAGAGTAGACAGTAAATAATGAAAAGGAAGGGGAAAGGGAAGAAACATACATGAGGAAGGATGACAAGAGGCTGAGGAGAGGGTAAACTAGGTGAAGAAGAAACTGTAGAAGAAGAAAAAGTATTGATGGGAAAAATGAGGAGAGAGATTCCATAAAGGAAGAAAGGTCAGGTGAAGGGATTGATACTAATATTTTATTAAAGTTCTACCCATTGAAAAATGTGTGGGGATCAACAATTATTTGTACATAAACCCAAGAAGAAATATTCATTTGGGTAAAGAGTACAAACAAGAAAATGAAGATTTAAAAATATTTCCCCTAAACTTAAAAAGAAGCAGAATACAAAGGATTAGTCCAGATAAAATCACTTTAGCTAGCAGATCTACGAAGCTGTCTTTCACTGACACCCTCCCTGTGAGAGCAATAAAGACACAATGTTGAAGTTTCAAGTAGTTTATTCGGTTAAATAGGTAGATGGATGAGTGTTATTGTTAAACTTAAAAAGAAGGAAAATCGACAATTTTAGAGTAATTAAGTAAATATGAACATCATTATTAACACTTTAAGAAGACTAAGGATACAGGAATGGCATGCTAAATGTAAGCTGGATGTTATTCTGTTAGAGGGTGTAAGATTCCTGACAAATGAAGAAAGACTACAACCAGAAAAATTGTGGGGTAGAACCATAATATGGAACTTAGGAAGTGAAAATTGTTCTGGAGTGGCCGTGTTGTATAAAAAAAGCAGTGAAAATACTAGATGCAGTATTGGTAAGGATGGGAAGACTAACTGTTGTGGATGTGAGGTGAAGAGAACATGTTCATAACATTATAGCATTATATGCATATATAATTACCAAGGAAAAATAATCTGTTTTATCAAATATTAGACTATGTGGTGGTTAACATGAAAATGATACTTTCATGAGACTTTGTGATTTAAGGGAAAATATAATAAAAAGAAAGGGAAAGATGTAAAAAAATATAGGAAGTGATAATATGTAGTAAATTAGATGTGTGGCACAAAAGTCAGTGGACTTATAGAAGGGGTGGAAGTGGGGGAACTTGTACCTGAAATTGATTATTTTGTATTATCAGAAGGCTTGGAGTAGCAGATGGTGATACAGTTGTGACAGGGTCTTCACACTACTTAACAATATGGATGGATGTGATGAAAGAAATGATGTATATTAAAATATGAAAGGAAATAAAAAGAATAAATAAAAAATTATGGAATTAATTGCTGAGTGTGAAGTACAACAGTTATGGAAGGATCATATAACCATGAAGGACGTCTATAAAAACTGTGTTGAATGGTAGATTGGATTTAAGAAGTATAAAAATGTTTTTTCAATTGCAGCACGATGTAAGAAAGGAAGACAAAATGAAGTATGGGAAATGTACAGAATTGTTTTAAAGTAAAATATATTAGAGAATTCAGAGAATAATACAAGAGAGTATTATGATATAGAAAAATAAATACGTGAAATGAACTGAGAAAGAAGTAAGGATTTGGCAGAGGTATTATTTACAAGGAAGAAGGAGGCAGTATTTGCAAATTTGGGTAAGTAGTAAAGGAGGACATTAGTATAATGAAGGAAATGAAAACAAATGTAGAAGACAAGGTAAAAAGAACACAAGAGCAAATTAAGAGTATTGTACTACAGCATGTAGAAAATATAGAGAGAGTAAAAAGAAGGAAAATAAGACAGAATGGAAAGTAAAAAAGTTTCCATAATGAGTTAAGGAATAATTTGAAAAACAAATTATTCTTAAATTGGATGAAGTACTTATGAAAGTAACAGTTGATTCAGTATCAGGCGCAGATGGAATAGAGTATGCAATGTACAAGAAATTAATGGACTGGCAAACAGAGTATGTTGTAAATGTACTGAATGAATGGTTGAAGGAAGGGTTTGTTTATGAACAGTTATATAGCAGGATATTAGAATTTATTTGGCATAAATATGAGAAGAATGAAATAAAACAATTGGAGACCAATCATATAAATAACACAGATTATAATTTTTATGAGAATAATACATACATTATAAAAGGGCAAGGGTGTTAAGAATTGGTTGTGAGAGAAATTGTGGATGATATTATAAGTAAAAGGGAGGATGTGAAACCTATGATAGGTGATATTATCAAGGGATTTGATATAATATTAGCATATGATGCTTTGATGTCATGGAGAAGTATGGAATAGGTAACAGAATTAGGAGAGTGTGGATGTTATCACTTCAAAATAATACAGTGACGGTGTTAGTGAATGGGGGGCTGAGAAAAGAAAGATGCCTGAAGTGTGATATAAGACAAGGATGTCCCATGGCAAAATATTGTTTGCACTAGTAGCAAATGTGATAGTGAATGAATTAGCTTTTCAAATGAACTATGCTAAATATGCAATGCAAAAGGAGGTGTTGATTCCAGTAGTTTTGACATATGCAGACAGTATAGTTGTAGTTGCTAAGAAAGAATATTGATGACGAAGTGCTGATTTGTCTGAATGGATGATTAAAGGAAATGGAAACAACCTATAATGAAGATAAAAGTAAGGGTTTGGGTGATGTGGTGAAAACTGGGAGGGGGGCAGGTGTATTTTTCAATGAATGAACTGTCTTTCCTAGGGATAAAATTTGGGAAAATGATGTAGTTATGATGCAATGGGAGGGTTTGGTAAAGAAATGAAAGATATCTGTCTTCTGTAGAGGACATATAGATTTGCATTCAGAAAGAAGGTTTATTTAGTGAATTCTATATTGCAAAAATAACGTGTCAAATGTTTATATGATCCCAGAAAAATATGAAAAGGAAATTGTGGAACTGTTTTTTCTTTCATATGAGGTTCAAGATAAAAAAAGACACATTGTAGTATATATCAATGAAAATTAAGGGGACTGAGGTTCTGGGGTTACTAAATGCAGTTGTGCATTCTACTTCTTAAATCTGTATGGAGTATTAAAGTGGGGAAAGGAAAAGAATGAGAACTTTATAGTGAGAATGTTTAAATATAAGTACAAAACATTCTGGAAGACGATAATAAGAAAAAGAGAAAAAAATTGTAAATGAAGAAATTAAAAATTATCAAGAACAATACTAACAAGGAAAATAAAAATTGATTCAGAGAAAGATAGAAAGGTGTGGTATAATAATGTGATAAAACAATATTATTATATGAATCCATGGAAAACTTATAAGAAACAGTGATTAAAACCAGTAAAGCAAGAGAAAGTGGTCTACAAGATAGTTGAGTGTCAGGATTTCGTACAGAGACTGGTAATAAATAAGTTACCAGTAAAAGGGAATATGCCATTTAAAAAGAAAGTTGAAAGAGTGTGTTTATTTTTGGGGGAGGGAAAGACAACAAAGCATCTTTTTTGAAATATAAAAGAGTAGTGAAACTCTGGAAAAAAAGTTGCATGAAGAAAAATATTTGAAAATATTAATGACATAAACAAAATAGTTATGGATATGATTCTGTCTGACTATTATAAGAACAAGACGAAAGAATATGTGCAAAAGGTAGATAATTTATTTTATGTAACATGTATTATTTTGATGAAAGGCTGAATTAAATATAATTTAATGGGAAATTGCTTTTGGCAGATATATTGCAAAAATTAGATTATGATTGTGGAATAAGGACTGGGGTCAATTACAGAAGAATAACAATAAGAATGTTATGAGAAAAGTGATAAATAATAAAAAATAAATAAACGTGTATATATGTGCCTGTAAATATATACATTTTGTAAATACATAAATATGTAAACAATGCTTTTTATGCTATGTTAAACAAATAACCCCTACTGTTTTTTTGTATGTACCATGGGATCTTTTACATCTTCCTGAGCTACCAAGTGAAGTAGATGGGACCTAAGTTTAATGTCTCATTCAAGGGTCAAGACTCTCAGGAGTGTAGTACCTCCAGTGCTGGACTGCTGTGTTAGGAATCCAGTCACCTGGAGTGGGAATAGAATCTTCCAGCACCAAAGACAGGTGTGCAAAGTGTTGAGCCACAATCACTGAGTTACCATTTTACTCTGCCAAAAATAATGTCAATGGAAGTGCAAATTTTATAATGTCCACTCAGGAAAAAGGCTAATTTTATAGAAGTAAAATATGCATTATGATAAATCATAAAGTGAATAAATAAATGTTGTGAAAAAGGAACAGCTGAAGAATATTTTTTCCAAACAAAATTAAGATTATCATTATCTTACTCACTTTCCTGAGTTTTGTAACAGTATATAAGTCACACAAAGACAATCATGGCCATTTCTCTAATGATCACTGCAGGACCCTTCTAATCTGTACTGTCTACAGATTTATAACAAATACTTCTGAAAACAGGAGGATATTAACCTCTTTCACAGTTTCCTCTACTAACTTCTCTTGCACAATTCTGTGAGGACAGTCATTTGCCTACTGCAATGGGTTTTGGCAAGCTATATAGTTAAATATATTTATCTGCCAGAGTCTCTGAATCATTCAAAGGTTCCCTCAGGTGGTAAAGAAAGCATCTTTGCCTACTGGCATACTTATTAATATACTAATCCTTATTATATTTATCTAATAACATAAGTAACTTTGTCTAATATAATTTGGTGCTGTAGTCTTATAATTCATTGTAATCGCACTTGTTTACTTTTAACACATATCAGTGGTTAATGAAATAAATTTCTGAAATGTTTTTAACACCTTTTTTAAATTATCACTCATCTAAGACTATAGCTATAAACTATGTACCCACATATTATAAAAAATCAAACAGTTGCTTATTAGCAATCTTTCTAAACTCATGCAGGGGAAGTCCAACTTGGAACAAAGCCAATCTTCAGCAGAGGCCCAGGGAGAAATGCTCCAGACGCATGTCTTTGTGATGTGGATGGAAACTAGAGCACCCAGAGGAAACCCACATGAATGCAAGGAGGACATGCAGACTCCACACAGAAGGCACCCCAGCAGAGAATCAAACTGGAGAACTTCTTGCTGTGAGGTGACAACGCTACTGCCGCACAACTGCACCATCCAAATTATTATCCAGGTACTCCCTAATTTTCTCTTTAGTACTGTGCAATTGCACCTGTTCTTCTTCTGTGAGCTTCCCCTTCTTTTGTAATACTTTAACCTTTGTCTAAATTTCTGAAATGTTGGTGCTCTAGTACTATTCCAGTTCATCATAATAATTTTTACTGCTATTAATAATAAACTCCATAGGTGAGAATATTGATACTTCTGTATGCATTTAGGAATAGGAGCATTTACCAATATTATCCATATGTTTAAATGACAGTTATCAGATGACAATGCTTTCATGAAGTCCTCATTTTGTAACTAAAACTCCCCAAGACCCTCACAATCATGGAAAATATTTTTTTACAATCTGCCTTCAGCATTCTTTCATACCTCCAACAGCCATATTTCTGAACATTATTAATTCTTCTTATCATGTACAGAGTGTAAAATGATCTGTCAAATTTTCTTGAAAATGTGTTCCAATTCAGTGAAGAGGTTGATAATCCAAATCATTCAAAATCACATTTGTATTATCCTCATCTAGTTCATTATACAACAGATTTTCCATGTATTTACAAGAGGAATAATGTATGTTTTATTAGAAATTAAAAAGCAATTTACACAATTTCAATAATGTTCTATTAGAATCTAAATCTTTACCTAAAATAATCTGTGGCAAGTACTCCAGTAAAAGCTGATACAATTCCTTATCACTGTTAGGTATTCTTTCTGTCTAATTTTGCAGATGCTTGTTGTTGTTGTTGTTGTGTCTTTCGGCTTTTCCCGGTTAGGGGTCGCCACAGCGGAACTCTGGTCCGCTAATGATTGGCAGGTGATTTTTACCTGCTGAGTTGCCAGCCCTAATGCACAACCTTCAACGAAGGTATGCCCATTCACGCATGTCTCCACACAGAAGATGCTCTAGCTGAGAGTCGAACCTGTCAGCGTCTTACTGTGAGTCGACAGCACTACCGCAGCACCACCACCAAATAAATATCCAATCATTTGGGTTTAAATTGTATGAGCTATTGATTTTATCTGAGAAATACAATTTATGACCTTTCAAATATTTAAATTAGAACACTAACTATATTATCTTTGCTGTATTATTAACATCTTATTCATAGGTAGCTGCTTGCTGACCAGGGGACCATTGATGTGACTAGCTGAAATTCTTGGTTCTGTCAGGACTGTCTGGTTAAGTGACTTGCTTAAGGTCACACAGTAAGTAAAGGAGAGCTGAAGGAATGAATCCCTGTATCACAGGAGCTACAGAGCACAGCTTTTTAACCCACTGTGCCAACTGCCAGATCATTCAGATTTGTTCTATCTAAAAAGCAGATGTAAACTTCATACAAACAAATGTAAATAACTGAGTTTTAATTTGAGAGGGTCTGTATGGGTAATTGCTAAATATTTTCAAAAGGTTATTTATATGCATGGAATCTGTAAGGTTTGTTATATGACTAAATAGATATTTTTAAGATCCAAGTTAAGTTTTACTGATTATGCCTTGTATAGTTAATGGGGCTCTTAATTTAGACTTAAAGAGAATTCATCTAGGAATGAACTTTTATAAGTGGAGTCTAATCAATAAGGTATTGTTTTAAAAAATGATCTTATTGAATAGACTTCAATATTAGGAAACCCAAAGCCTCCCTTTGCCCAGGGTCAGACACAATGTTTTAAAGCAATTCTGGGTTTATTAGGGGGACACAGCATTTTTTTCAAATATTTTGTTAAACTTTTTAAATGAATTTATAATATATATTTATAATATATCAATAAAAAGGTCTAAATTATTTATTTGTTCATTTGTTTGTTTACCAGGAAAGTCTGATTGGGCAAAGCCCCTTTTCAACAGCGATCCAGTCAGTAGAACTAAATTAGTTTAGGGAATATTATTATTTCAGTTAAGTACAATCTGTCCTCAAAAGAAAAATAATATGCATTCAATTTCTCTATGGCAGCTGAAAAGTCTTGTTCTAGTTTCTCATAATTAATATGCATGATATCATAAAAATTATTTGTTAGCATTATAGCTAGATATTTAATTTTTATTCTCACCTGCTCACCTTACTCATGTGTGCCAACCCTAACCATAATCCTAACCCTAACTTACACATTATGTTACTATAACCCTTTTCCTAACAGTATTACTACCAAGACAACACTTGATCTTGGTTTTGTACATGGAGTTATGAAATTTACTGATTTAGGGCAGTTTTGTGATTCATTCTTATGAGTCATTCAGTGTTTTGTGATTCTCTGTTTTTTGTTCTGCCATTTGTGATTCTATCATTTGAGTTTTTTGCCTTTGATGATGTAAACACACACACACACACACACACACACACACACACACACACATATATATATATATATATATATATATATATATATATATATATATATATATTGTTTTAAGGGCCAGACTCGCAAAAAGGTATGAAGTTAAACATAACTTGCCTCAAAAGTAATAAAAATTACAGCATTCTCATAAGTGACTAGACATGTGAAACTTACCTCTGGACTTGGAGCCATGAAAACTCCAAGGGCACTGAATGAACATTACTGAAAATATGTTCACTACAAAGTAGGGGGATACTGTTCATGTCACTGCAGTTTTGTCAATCCAGAATATTAAGCCATATTCCCATATAATATTGATGTGTTATTTTTGTGTTTTAAAGTAAATGTCCAAAGACATGCATCTGGAGCATTTCTCCCTGGGCGTCCGCTGAAAAAAGGCTCTGTCCTAGTCAGACATTCGCGGTCAATAAATATTAAATAAATAAAAATAAATAAAACTGGGAGGATGTCAGGTATTGCCAACTATGCCAGGAGAAGTAGGGCAGTGGTGCTAGCTAACGAATTATATGTTATTTGAATATCAAACTGATTTGTACAGATGCCTGTGCTGGAAATGTATTTGTAAAGCTGCTTGTGTAAAAAATGCATCACCAGTGTGCCCTGTTGGGCAGAAAATAAATGTACATGCATTATTGTAACTGTTTAAATATATATATATATATATATATATATATATATATATATATATATATATATATATATATTGTAATAGTGGATACTAGAAGAGAACAGGTTAATCTCAATCCACCTAACTTTGAAAAATACTAAGAAGTTAAATTACTGGGCCTAGGCCATAATTATGTTATCTCACAGTTTTTAATGAAGCCAGAGACCGGTGTCAATAAGAAGCATGGTATGTTAGTCTCTATAGGAGGAGTAGAAGTTTGTAATTGTTTTATGACTTCCAGAAGCTGCACCAGATCTGAGCAATGCTCTTGCATGTGTATTATTGACATGCAGGTGTTAAATCCTGGCAATTTCTAGCAATGGGCGGGGATTGCATGGGAACCAGACGTCAGATGATCAGATGTAAGTATATCATTCTGTACATAAATAATGTTTTAACATTAGGTGAGACAGAAGTCTCAGAGCAGTCTGTTCTTGTAACCAGACAAAGAAGGATATCTCACCTACTTCATCTTGCCTGGCTCCAGTAAGTGACCAAGGAATAGTGTTCTTTAGATCAGTCAGGAAAATATAGTGAAATTAGTTAAGTACTGTTTTCTCTGTAACTGTATGAACCTGTCCACCTGTGTTATTTCTTTTGTTTGAAACTCTGGAGTGTATTGTAAATAGATATTTAGCATTTTCGTGTTCTTTTATTATTTATTATTAAATATATTTAAACTTTTCACTGTGGCTGCTCCTTTAGAAAATATTTAATCTTTAAGAGTACTTATATCTGTTGTTGACACTGTGGCCAATCCTGAAATCTTGGCTATTTGGTCAACATTACCATTTGTATTAATATTAATTTCACTCAGTATAATTGGGTACCCTTGCAAGAGCCTTAGAGTAGCTGGCTTTGGGTGTCTGGTGTCAGGGTAACTTCCTTATAGTCTGGGCAGAAGGGGCATAGCTAGTAAATCTGTGCCACCCTTTCCCAGGTGTGTGTGTGTGTGTGTGTGTGTGTGTGTGTGTGTGTGTGTGTGTGTGTGTGTGTGTGTGTGTGTGTGTGTGTGTGTGTGTGTGTGTGTGTGTGTGTGTGTGTGTGTGTGTGTGTGTGTGTGTGTGTGTGTGTGTGAAAATCAAATCTCACAGTGTGTGTATGTCAACTAATTGGAGCAGGGACATGAAGCACTGGTTTCACAGAGATGGTACTGGAGGACTTGGCTTGGACACTCGGCTGAGGTCTCAACCCTATAGATGTACCAGTGGGGAGTCTTAATGGGGACATGGAGGGAGACAGATAGAGAAATCCGGACCCCGGACTGAGTGTGTTTTCTGTGTGCTCTTAAGGGAAATTGTACATGATGCAGAGAGCTGCATCTGGAAATACTAGGTTTATCCATTTCTGTTCCAAGTGAATGTCCTTCTCCAGTGTCAGTGGTGAGGATTCAGGCTTCATGATTACTGTTCCAGAGAAAAGACATCACAGTGATATCACACAAATAAAGGGAATAGCAATAAGTGATGATGATGATGATGATGATGGTGATGATAAAAGACAAAATGATACTACTTATTCTAGTCTTGTTGTTGGCAGAGGCAGTACACTGTATCATTCAGCTAGTGAGCAATGAAGACTATTAAAGATGAGCATTAATCAAAATGCATGCATTTGCAAAAAAATGATCTCTGCCACTATGGTTTTCACATGGTAGCTGCCTTGGACAAATATGGTTCCCTGTGTAAGATACCCAAGTTCTCATTCTTTCTATAAAATTCTCTTGAAGAAGGATACTTCTAAAGAGACAAAGAAGACATACCTGCAGAGTAGAATGAGTCCAGTCAATGCCACTTTGTTCTATTTGGCTGGTGAAAATGTTTTTGTATTATAATCTGTACAACTGATATGCTTTTAAACTTCACAAGTTATTGACTGGCCTAGACCATGTAAATCCTCTCAACTGCCCAATGCATTCCATTTTATATACTTCTGCTGTGCTGAATTTCCACCACATCTCCTGTCAGTTACTCGACTCTCCTGTTTCTCTCTCTCTCTCTCTTTCCCTTTCTCTGTCACCTTCTGTCTCCCTGTTTGTCTCTGTCTCTCATTCACACATTCTATAAAAAATATCTGGAACCATATCCTTTGTTCATTCACTTCCTGTGTTCCACACTTATTATTTTGCCATTACCATGCTTCTTGTGAAACCCTACTCTCCTCATCCCCATGCTCACTTTCTACTTTTCTGTCATACTATCCACCATCTTCTCTCACATTCAGTGCCTTCCTGTCTCCCGTTTCCTCCCATAAATCCTGATATTACTTTAAATTGACTTGAAGACTCTCCTGGCCTGTTTTTGGCACATCTAATCTCCAGTATCCATGGACACCATAAATGTCATCCATTGTCATAGTATATGCCCTGTAGCCCTAATACCCAGTCACAGACAGGCATCACATATTAGCATTTTGCTTAGATTTATCAAATAGAATACCAGAAGTTATCCCTCTCTAAAATTGTTTTTTAGGTGTAACATCAAATTTTATATTTCATAGCTACATTCTAAGGATGACACTTGATTTTTTTTTTTTGAGTTTCAGGACTCACATAGAAGAGTCTCACAATTCCAACAGAGTGCACATAATAGTAAACAATATATATTATCATGCTAATTAGTGAGAATGTGTCATCAAATGTTCCGTACTATTTAGAATTTATTTTTTAGAGTTCGGAGACTAGGCAGAAGCTTTCATTGTTACACGCTGCATCTGCTTTATAAATGTGTCTGATGATAAAAAATGTATGCAGCTCTATGCAAGTACATACTGTGGATATCTAATGTAGTACTATAACTTTAAAAAGTCATGCATCCTATAATGCTTAAAGTGCAGTTTGCTGTTGAGTTTGCGATGAGAGATAAAGCTGTTAAAAACCTTCCTATGCTATCATTTTGAGTGCCATGAAAGTTGCAGTTTTCCTTCAAATGCCTTAATTTCCCTGACATTATTCTTATTAGCTATGAAGATGACTGTGTAACCATAGGCAGGCATCATCACATGGTGTCAGAAATGGGATGTTTTTCAGATAAAAAGAACACAAATGCCACTTCAGGCCAGAAACTTGTGCCAAACAGTCAGGACAGTCAGGTGAATGCCAACAAGTTTAGGCTATTCCAGTCTTACTGAAAATAACAGTTTACCTTGCAAAGTAGTTGTTTTACTCAAAGTTAGCCATACTGCCCTTGAAAACCAAGCTTACACCTAAAACAGCCAAATTTAAACCACCAAACCACTTCAACTTCTCAAACTCATTTGACCATGATGGAGGCAGAAGTTTGCATATTTTCAAATGTAGCAAAATTGGATAAACTGGAAGGAGGAAGTGAAGGCATCCAGCTTGTATGCTGTGTGCAAGAAAGTGGAAGCAATATACAGTTCACTTTTTTTTGAGGGACAAAATATGACATATGATTCAGTAATAAATAAACCAGTGAACACTTTGTGCAAAAGAGAAATCCATCCATCCACAACCCCGTTTTCCCATTTTTGCACATGGAGTTGAGGTGTTATTTCACCAGTGACAATCATCTAGATCCAAGGTTTACACCACTAGGTGGCTAGCCGTGCCACAGTAATTCTTCCACACTACACGCTGACATGTATACTCACATCTATAGCCAATTTAGAAAGTCCAATCCACCTACTGCATGCCTTTGGAATGTGGTAGGAAACCCATACAAACACAAGGAGGGCATGCATATTATACATGAAAGGGAATGCTTTCAAAGGTGAATTCCAGCTAAAGGAGTGAGTGTTGAAGCTTTTGTAAGGCACTTGTATGACCTGTCTGAAAAACGTAAGTTTAATAAATCTAGAGAGAACAAGATTAGAAACAAAACTTTGATTGGGCTGGCTGGTTTGATGTTGTCTCTCAAAACTTGGAGTTAGAAGTAAAATTTAACTTTGAAAAAAGCAATATAAATTAAGGGGAGGATTGAATTAGTAATGAGAGAAATTGCTAATACAAACACTGTAAATGAAGCATAAGAGATAAAATGCAAATAAAATGGCAAATTGAATAGAAATTATAATACTGGCGAGAGTAAGTGTGAGCTAGAGAGCAGAGTGAATATATGCTTGTCGAATGCATGTAGTATAAACGTTTTCATGCTGAAACATAGCAGTATGTTGTACAGGGTAGAAGGTATAAGATGCAACATTTTGGTATTATTTTTAAATTACGCTAATTAAAGAAGTAGCTACTAAAAATAAAACTGAGAAGAGTGTTCAAAAGGCATTTTGGTTCAGTAACTGCTATGCTAAACACTGAATAAGACTAGCAAGTCAAACCCCACTTCATGAAACTCCTGTAAGTTTAAGACTGGCACAGAACCTGATGTTACTATGATATCATGTGCCACATGAAGAAGCATCTCAAAGTGTCCACAGTTGCATGAAACAAAAATATGTGGCCCTGCAGACCAGCTCAAATATATAGGTAGATTTTTAGCTATGTCTGAGCAGAAGCATTGAGGTGTTGGTGGTCTGTACATAAATAATGTGCTTAGCAAAGCTATAACATGCAGTATGGGAGTAATTGTGAGAATAAAGAAGATTAATGTAGATGTGTTTGGTAAAGTGGGTCAGCTTAAATGTAAACCAGTAAAGTTAAAATTAAAGCAGAATTCTGTCCCATATGCCTTGACTACACCCATTACACTACCATTTCCAATATTGTCCATATTAGAGGTAGAACGTAAAAAGCTGGACAACTAAATGGATATTCATAAATTCACCCCTAGTATGATTGGTCTGGCCTCCTTGAAAAATGGAGGCAAGGACTATAGGTGGGTACTGGAAAAATAGAAATGGCCTCACAGCTCATTTGCCTTATAGCTCCTGTGATCTTACAATCCTATGATATCCCACACAATGCCATGGGTATGAGCCCTTCACAGCTAAATATTTGGAAGACAAGTAAGGGCTAACATGCCAATGCTAGAACTCAAATCTGAACCAAAGTGTAGCCAATAAGTCAATAATGCAAAATGATCAGAGAGCAAAAGTCTCTTACAAGAGATTGTATACTAGCCAATATTCCATCTAAACCATTACCTGTACTTCAACCAGGCCAACCAGTGCACCTTAAGTTAGAGGGGTAGAGAAATTGGGGAGATAGCTGATGTTGCAGTACAAAAGGCAAGGAAATGTTATAGCATAGTTCTCTATAGCATAGTTCTCTATAAGTGATGAAATAATTAGACAGTTGCACTAAAGTTATATGCAAATGGAGACACACACAGGTATTTCCAGAAGAGTCAAGGTGAATGCCAAGTTCCTGAGAGCCATTCCCAGGTGTTTGAAGCAAGGATGATGAGTTCTTGTCCTTAGCAAATGGGAGTGTTCCAGTTTCTTCAAATGCTGTTCTCTCAGCCACTACCCGAGACAAGGGTGGATGAATGCTAACATGTAACTCAAATGCTGCAATTCCCTGAGTAGTTGCTTGACAGGTATTTGTAAAAAGAGATAGACCATCCATATAGTCCAACAGCATTCAAGTATATTAAATATATGCATTTGAAGTGTATAGTAATCATGTATCTTAGTTTTAGAGAGTTCTCTGTCTCATTCCTTGGGGGAAGATATAATGATAAAAAATGTATTAAGCTCTGTGCTTGTATATACTATGTGGATATGTAATGCAGTGCTGTAAATTTAAGAAACCATAAATCCCATAATATATCAAGTCTGTTTGCCAAGTAGTATTACATTCTTGATAAGAAATTAAACTGTTAATGGTCGTCTTGCTGTGCTACCATTTTGTGTGCTATTAAAGTTGCTCTTTGACTTCAAATGCTGGTGATTCTTGACATTATTCCTACTGCCAATGAAGTCGAATGGGTAACCATAGGTATGCATTGTGACAATGTGTACACATGCTGTGACGTTATAAAAACTTAAAATACAATTTGTGAATCAGAGTTAAGTTCCTCATACAGTATACACACACAGTTATAACAACATGGTAGTTGTAAAAGGTTAATAGAAATAGTTACAGAAAGTCATGAAACTTTCACATAGGTATTAGAATCAAAAAACTGCTGTATATCTAGTTATGTAATAATTACTGTGAAAACTAGCAACATGTATTTTAATTTTCTAAAACAAAGATATGTAAAATTATTTATTTTGCAGAAGGGAAATATTGCCACCCCTCTACCCCAATGGGGTTACTATAGCCCCACACCCTTGATGACTTACTTTATTAATTTTGAGATTGCTGTACCCTGGAGCACATGGACAAAATCAAGGATTACTTTTACACCGAGATATGGACTTAGACTATAGATATATAGTAACTCCAACATAGTGTACACAGTCTGTCAGACTGGAGTATATAAGGGGCACCCCCCCCCGAAACACACACACACACACACACACACACACACACACACACACACACACACACACACACACACACACACACACACACACACACACACACACACACACACACACACACTGCAAATAACACTTTTATTATCTTCAGAATAAACTGTATACTTTATGTATAATTTTCTATGTGTTGTATAGTAAACCATTTGCTCAATTGTATTGATTCTTAGTTTTTTCTTATTAAATAAGAAAGTTTGTGTTTTTACAAATTCACTGTTATAGGATTCATTTAGACAAACAGTTGGTATCATTTTTTGTTTTGATAGTTGCACTGCTCTGTTCATCTGCTCAGGTTCCAATTTTATTTATGTGAGTAATGCAAGACTTATCACAGCTATGCTGAGGCTGTCTCCATTCAGTGTTTATTTTTTTGAATATGAAACAGCTTCCGTTGTATAATGCTAGCAATTTCTTCAGCTGTTGCATACGTACTGCTAACAATGTACCCAATGTCATGATTTTTATAATACTCCCTGTATATAGGGGTGCTAGGCTGGTTAGTGACATGCTAGTGATGAACACTGTTGTGTGTGTGTGATCATTAATGTGTGAAAACTAGGTTTTATACCAGAAAACTGAGACTGCAGTATCCAGGGAATTTCTTCTATCCCTGAGATGCAGTAATGTGGAGATAGTGTATATATCGTCAGTAAGGGTATGGAGGTGCAGCCGCTACAACACTGGAAGGTGCAGGAGGGCTTCCCCCACAAAACATTTTTAGTGATATTTCATAGTTTGACTGCTGTTTGGGGTTTGTGATTTGAGATGTTTTGCCTTTGTCTCTATACTGTCAAAATTTTATTAGGAAGCCCCCTATATGTATTGTCATCTTTGTTTCTATAGAAATTATATTTATATTGTGGACATTTTGATATTACATCTTGCATATTTTGAGAATGTATTCCCAGGCTCATGCTGCAAATGGATGGTGCAAAGGCCATAAAATAAACAAATAAATAAATCAATAAAAATATATACAGAAGCTGGATTTCCATTATGATGCTAGGAAGCTGGGTTTGGAAACAGGCAAACTTAATCAGGGGATAAGTTGAGTCAATATAGGAATGGACACTCAAGTAGGCCTCTTTTCTTGGAAGGAGCAGAAGAACATCCACTGTAATGGTGATCCACCAGTACAGGCCAGAAACTCTCACCCACACACGCAGAGCAGCACCTGAAGGACATGTGGAAACCTGACAAACAGGTGTCATTTCAGTATTGCAGTTTCTGTCCCACCTATAAAAGAGAAAACTGAAGAGTGTACTTCTGTATCAAATGTACCAGATGAGTGATTAGGAACAACTCGCAGCTACAGCTACAGATATGCATAAAGTGCCTTCATTCAAGAGGGGGAAAGGATTTCTGGGGCTTCAATCCCTGGACAATACAAAAGAGTTGCGGGTTTCTACAGTCAAATAAATTTTCAACACATGGACACACACACACACACACACTCTCACACACACTCATGCGCGCACACAAACGCACTCAAATCAAGGGTGATCGTAGTCCGGTAAATTGCATCAAGTTTCACATTTGTCAGAAACTGCTTGACAAGGCTGATAGACTATATTACACAAAATGGCTAAATCATTATGTTTAGAGAATGATTGCACAGTATTTTATTAAATAGCTACAAGAAATCCAAAAGCCTTATTTTGCTACCGCCCTCTGCTAGTGATGTTATATACTGTATGATCGACAGTTGAGTACACACATATTGCACATGCCACTCATTTTACGTCACTCGGTCCTCATTCCTTTGTAGAGCTTTGGTCTGTTATCCAAGGCTGTATGACGGAAATTTGTAATAAGACTTATTATAAAAAAATAAGACACTGGGCTGGATTTACGAAAGCTTGCGCGGAGTTGCAAAGTAGAGTAAGATGTCAGACAGCCAATATGTCTGCCGAGCAATCCAGCAACAGCTGGCAGGGGTGTGCATGAGAGCTTCTAAAGCTAGTCTTGCATGGACAGTTTCATGGTATGCAAATTACCTAATTTGCTGCTGAAAGCTATGGAAATGAGGAAAATTTGCAATCCAGGAAATACTAACTTGTCCGTGGAGGAGTAGTGTTATCTGCAGAAATGTACTTCGTTGGTAATGAAGTACTGTTCTGCAAATAGCACAATGGAGCTATGACAGCTCCAAATAAAGAATGCATCCAGTTGAGGAAGCATGCCAATGGCCAAATATAAGGCCATTGGCATTTTTAAATGTTTAAAATTATTAAAAATCTAAATTTTTCCCCCCGATCTCCAATGTTTAAGCATAGCGCTTAAAAAAACAAGAAAATAATTAAAAAACAGCCAAAAATAGGCATTTTCACTAAAAAGCTTATCCTGCCATGCAGGTGAATGGCAGGCTGAAGACAACATGGCCACTGAATACTGGTTGCTAAGGGGAGGAAGCTCAGTGTGAGAGATGTAACCAAACATTAGTAGGCGATTCTATGCAAATGAGGATAAGGATAGTGAATCTCAATTTTCCCCAGCATGTGAGCCATGTCCCAAGAGTGTAAGTGTAGGAGTAGGTGAGTAGTAGAGTAGAAGATAGGTGACATCATGAGGGGGTGTGTCAGAAAGGCTTTATGCTTATTGGAGCACAGTGTCTTGTGTTTGCCCTGAGTTGCTCAGGATTGCAAGAGGCGCGTCTACAGTTGTCCTTTTTGAAAACCAGAAACCAAAGGTGTATGCCATGAATATATCTGAAATTTCTTGCAAATGTGTACACAGCGTGTGCGCGAGTGTGCACTCGTTTGCGTGACACTGCCCCAGGCAGAAACAGAAAGGGAAAAGGAAGGAAAAGAAGTAGTAGGAAAGAAGTAGTAGGAAGTTAACCAAGGAGAACTAGCAGAGCTGCCAGATGAAATATATCAGAATCAGCCAATTACACAGGCAGCAGACTAGACCAGCCCAGTCCAGCACTTTAAACTCTGCAAACAGCAATCTCCCCTGCTTTTTTCCCAAGAACTCTGCAACACTGCAGTATACAAAGAGTGAAAACTTAAAAAGCTTAAGTCAGACAAAATGTTAGGGGCTGCTCTTGCTATCATAAACCAACATGTGCAAGGTGCTGAGGGTGGTGATGTTGTGAATGCTGCTGAGCAACCCACAGTGAGGAGACGGAGAAGAGTGTACAGACCCAGGGTAACCTACCAGGGGCTACATGAGCTGGAGATAGTGGAGTGCTATAGGGTGGACAGAGACTTCCTGCAGCAAATTGTTGAGCTGTGCAGGCCACGCCTCACACACAGAACCAACAGAGGGGAACCCATCCCAGAGGATACCAAGGTACGTGTGGGCCTAAGAATACTAGCTACAGGTACCTTCCAGAGACCAACTGGTGATATGATGGGGTTTTCACAAGCATCAGCATCCAGGGTACTGCACCAGTTCCTGGATGCCATGTCAGCACATGTTGGTGAGCACGTATATTTCCCCAATTCCCATGAGGCATTGGCCAGCAATATGCGTCTTTTCCACCAAATAGCAGAATACCCTGAGGTAGTGGGGGCAATAGACTGCATGCACATATACATCAAAGCACCACCTGGTGAGCAGGATAAGGTCTACATCAACCGCAAGGGCTTCCCCTCCATCAACTGCCAGGTCATGTGCGATGCCCAGGGCATAATAATGAATGTGTGTGCTGGCTGCCCTTGAAGCTATCACGATTGCCACATCTGGCATCTGACACAGCTGTACCAGGATTTGCCAATGGGGACATCCCTGACGGTCACCTAGTGGGGGATGCTGGATACACACTGGAGCCGTGGCTGATGACACCCATCAGAAATGCACACACACCCGAACAAGAACTCCATAATGAGGCACACGCACAAACAAGAAACATTATTGAGTGTGTGTTTGGGATGCTCAAGTCACGGTTCCAGTGCCTCGACACATCTGGTGGAGCCTTGCAATACTCACCAACTACATGTACCCAAATTGTGAGGGTATGTGCCATGCTACACAGTATGATCCTGCGAAAACAGCTGCAGCAGGAACATCATGGGGCAGGCCCAACAGCCCCCCACCATTGCCAAGGCCTGCACAGGCACAGCATGACTCGGAGGAGGAACACCCTGAGTCTGCCCCAGTAGGCAGAAGGAGGTGTGCCCAGTATGCCCTGGCCTTGGCAAAGAGGCAACGCATAGCACATACACTGACTCAGTAGGAACACTGGAAATTACACCTCTCTCTGACTCGCACATACAGTAAAAGGGATGCCTAACTTGACACTACCTGTTTTCAAACATGTATAGGGAGTGTACTATGTGCATCCGACATAGGCAGCCCTGCAGCACCACCTGAGGCATGAGTGCCCTATTTTAAGCAATATAAAGCACTGCTAAGCACATTTTACCACTATTGAGCATATTTAAATACAATTGCGTGTAACTATGCACCGTGCTAACCAGCACAACATCGGGCAATGTCGGGCAATGTTGGGCAATGTTGGGCAAAGTCGGGCAAAGTCGAGCAAAGTTGAGCAAAGTCGGGTAAACACGCTCACACCTGCTTTACTGTTCCTTAAGCAGTCTGGTCTGCACAGCAGGAAAATAAAAAGCAGTGACAGGGCACAAACTCAAGATACTGTGCACTATAGTCACAGTACTGAACCACTAAGCCATGACAGCATTTCACTGGCACAGACACAGCTTAACTCACTCACACATACCAGTTGGGGGGGTCACATACCTAACAGTCACAGCCAGCAGGACAAATGTAGACAAATGCAAACACAAACAAATGCTGTATCATGCCCTCTGAAGAGGCATATGAGTAACCTCCCCCAGGCCTATGCAGACAGATAACAGCAGGCCAGGCAGTATGATGTGGGTTGGGTAGGCTATGAAGTCACAAACTAATATGCATGTAATTGGAAGCTAAGGTCTGTAGTACAGTGGTATGCCTCAAGCCAGTACAATAGGCAACAGTACAGACTGAAATGGAGTACCTGACATAGCAGTGCAGGCCTAGCAAATGTGTATAAGTGTCAGGTGAACCCTTCATCATATGTTCACCCACAGTAACAATCAGGTGTGCCCCCCTGGGTAGAAATGTACAAATAATAGCTGTCCCCACTGTATGTAGAATGACTCATGGAAGCCCTGCAGACACACTGTGCTTCCTGTCGATGTACAACACAAAGGTGAGCCCTGAAGTAAAAACCAACTTGATTTTCACACACATATAGTATATATGCTCATACTGGGCATGCTCACACACACAAACAAATTTAGCAAATTTCAGTCATTAACATACTGAAAGGTCATACTGGGCATGCTCACACACTTAGACCATGTCTGAGTACAGCAGTGGGCCACACATATCTGGCAGTTGCAGTTCTTACACCAGACACTTGTCACTATTCACCAATCCTGCCCTGTACACACAGTGATATGAAAACAGACCCATATAATATATTGGACACGTGTCATAATCAAACTATGTACTCCAAGTACTTAAGTTGTTCAAAGAAAGTGAAAAACCAAAGAAGATCAATAATTCTCCGATCAGTATCATCAAGAAACAATGAGCACTCCTAACATTATCCAAGCCATGGTCAAAGAGTCCATAGAGAAATGTGAAGCTTTCTTTCGCTATGTCATAAATATCAATATAAACTCATATATGTTCTGAGTCAGTGCAAACTGTAAATGAATACATGTACATGACTGACATTGCCAACATCTTGTCAGACAGGTTCATACATATTTACCCCTTCTCACTGACAAAAGGGTCCATTATCATACCTGGAGATTGTGAAAACCCAGAAATCGCATATACAATGGTTAAACAGCTCTTTCCAAACCTAAAAACATGGCATGTATGGGATACCATGGTTTCCCTGGCTGTGTCATATGTGAACTCCAAAACAAACAGACCCTGCACCTGAACAGTCTGTTGAGACTCACCATCTGTACAGGATATGAAACTGTTGAATGGGTTACAGCAACGTTTGGCACACTCCATGAGTGCTGGTGCACAACAGACCATGGGAACTATTGTCTTATAAGCCTAATAAGTCTGATGTGCAAGGCCATGGAGTCCATCATTATGGAACTCATAAACAGAGCTATTGAGAGCCTACAAACACCCAATCCTACCCATTTTGGTTTGTTCAGGGGCAGATCATGGTTCCTAAACCTGCTAGACAGTTTTCAAGGCAGTCACCCAGGACATGCATCAATGAAATGAGCTATACACAGCCTACATAGACCTTGAAAAGCCCTTTTCCAACATCCCACACACATGTTGTATCCACAAAATCAACAACCTGTGCATAAACATGTATGTCATCTGATGGATTGCCAACTGGGGCACAGATAGATCCCACACAAGGTAAGAATTGTGGTCTCCTGTTCAAGCTGGTAACAACTGCTGTCCCCCATGGCTCAGTCCTGGGACCCCTCCTGTCTGGTGTATACATTTCAGAAATACAGTCAAACACAAGGGCTATGTTTAGCAAGGTTTGTGGATGACTGCAAAAAGGTTGTTATAATCAATGTTTGGGACAACAGAGGCATCCTTAAAAAGGGTCTCAGTCAGACAGATGTGGTGTCAAACTTATGGGCACAAGCTACAGTCATACAAATGCCACATAGGTGCCAACACCCTAAATATGGAGGTAATAATAAGGGATCTATTGACACATGTGGATAGTCATCACTACTTCCAGAAACACATTCACAAAGTGGTTAGAAATCATGCTATATGTTCCCACAAACTGCCACGGTCTTTGCATGTAGGTCAAAGGAGGTTCCCTCTACTCATCAGTCATCAGACCCATTATAGAGTACCACAACACACTTGCGATGAATCTGACTAGGCACCTTCAGCAGCTGGAAAGACCACTGACGTACCTCAACAAGAGCATTACTGGCCTCAAGCAGTTGCCCCATGCAACAAGACTGAATTTAACTCAATCTGTACTCTGTTGCATACTGTCTACTCAGGTGATCTCTGCCCAACAGACAGGTCCATGTCCAATGCAGAACGGATGTACATGTGCTATCTGAAGTAACCCCAAGCTCACTGTACTACATGCTCTAAGGATATCATCATCACAACAATAAATAGAACATGTTGGAGGGATACATTAATAACTCACAGACTTCCCTTTTTTTAGAACAGGCTCCCTCCCAACCTACATTAAGCTTAGTCCCTCACTGGCACTCTTCCAGAGGAGCCTTGATGAGTGTATGTGAAACTGAACTGTCACACCATGGATCACTTCATCAGCTCTGCTACACAGAGGCCTAGGGAACTAACTCCATGGGTGGTGATAGCTGCACACTCTGGCCATACTAATATATGCCTTCAGGCAGATAGCCTATTACCTACCTATGTACATATATATATATATATATATATATATATATATATATATATATATATATATATATATATATATATATGGTTCCCTATCAGAAGCCTGAAACACTATAAGCCTGAAAATCAAAATCCTGAAAACTATAGACTGAAAGTTCAAAATCCTGAAAGCCCAAAATCTTGAAACTCAAAATCCTGAAAACACAAATAATGCTAATATGTCACTATAAAGACACTAATATCTACCAACTGACCCTGACCCTAACCCTAACCGTAAGGTCCATCACTATCGCACACTCACCTGACCGCCCTAACCTAACTCACTTAAACCGCTAACCCCAATATTTGTCACTATTGCATACATGCCTAACCTGCACCCTAACCCTAACTCACTTAATCCGCCCCTAACCCTAACATAAAACCAACCGCACACTTACCTGAACCCAACGCATGACCCAACACCACAGGGCTAACAATAGCAAAGCCAAATGACGTCAGTATGTCCATTTTGTGTTTTCAGGATTTTGAGTTTCAGGATTTTGGGCTTTCAGGATTTTGAACTTTCAGTCTATAGTTTTCAGGATTTTGATTTTCAGGCTTATAGTGTTTCAGGCTTCTGATAGGGAACCATATATATATATATATATATATATATATATATATATATATATATATATATAGATAGATATAGGGGGAACACAGTATAATAAGCCAAAGATGGATGGGCAGAGATGTGTGTAAGAGGGTGACCATCACAGGGAGCCATCCAGGACTGTCCCACCCAGCACACATCCCAATGGCACAAAAGACATGAGGTGCACATCTCACCCAGTGTACATAACAGCCACCAGTATCTGTAAGCATTACAGTGTATGTGGTCCATGTGCCTGCTGTACAACATGATGATACAATGAAGTACACATCTACTATCTGTAGACATGTACCTGTCACATAGTCTACTACATACCTATGAACCTATCTTCAATAAGGCATATGTTAGCCTAGGCAAGTTGTGCAGTTTTCACCACCCCATTGGGTAGTCTCCCAAGCCCTCGTTCTAATAGTTAGTACCCTAAGCCCCTTTCTAGTGGGGCTGCTGATGTGATGGCTGGTGTGAATTGTCTGTTTCCCATCCACTCATCAAGGTTCCTATTGAAGAGTGTCAGTGAGGGGCTCTGTCTGATGTACATTGGGACTCTGTTCCACAGTAAGGCAAGTGTCTGGAATGGTACTCTATCCCACCAGCATGTTGTATTCATTGTTGTGATGAGGTTCATATCCCTGGAGTGTGTAGGGTGACTCAATTTTGTTATCTGTAGATGGACCATGCTCAGCAGTTATGTGTGGGACATGGCTCTGTATGTTAGGCAGAGTGTGCCTCTGAGTAGGCGGTACGCAACGAAGAACAGATTTAATTTTACCAGTTGTGTTGCATAACACAACTGTTTGAGGCCAGTAATCCTCTTGGTGAGGTACCTCTGTGGTCTCTACAGCTGCTGGATATGTGTAGTCGAGTACATCCAAAATGGTGCATTGTACTCAATGATGGGTCTGATGACTTAAGAGTAGAGGGCCACCACTACCTTTTCGGATCCTGATGCAAACCCTTTGTTGATTAGGTGGGCCACATAGGATTTCGCAATCACTTTGGCAACATGGTTGTCAAAGGAAAGATGACTATCTACTTGTGTCCCCAGATCCCTTATTACCTTGTCAGTTTTAAGGGGGTAACACCTATGTGGTAGTTTGTGTGTACTTTGTTTTCACCAAAGGGGATCACTATGCATTCCTCCACATTGAGCTTGAGGCCATGATTCTGGCACCACACATCTGTCTCATAGAGTCTCTTCTGGAGAATATTTGTGTCATCCGGGGAATCTATTATGGCAAACACTTTACAGTTCCCAGCAAACTTAGTCAACCACAACCCTCCTGTGTTGGCATGTACATTTGAGAAGTCTATACCAAACAGGAGAGACCCCAGAACTGAGCCCTGGGGCCATCAGTTGTTACTGGTGTAGAGTCTGACATGTAGGCAGCAACTCTTAATTTGTGGAATCTATCTGTGAGCCAGTTTGCAATCCATCTTGTGATGTATGGATTCATGCCCTGACTGGGGAATGGTGTCAAAGGCTGTAGTGAGGTATAGGTAGGCTGTGTTGAGCTCATTTCAATCATCTGTAGCCTGGGTAATGGTCTCAAAGAAATCCACCCAGTTCAGGAGGTATGATCTGCATATGATGAAGCCAAACTGGGTGTGCTCAACTGTGTGAAGGTTCACAATCTCTTTATTGTTGACTTCCATTATGATTGGCTCCATTGCCTTAAAGATCAGACTCATCAGGCTCATAGAGCATGAATGCCGAGGGGTTTTTGTGGCCCCACCCCTGTGGAGTGTGAAGAATGTTGCTGTGCAACATTCTATGGGTACATATCCTGTAGAGAGCATGTAGAGAGAGGTGTAGGTATCCTTGATGAATATGGATACATCCCCACCCTATGTGCTATGATCCAGGTCCTGATACTGGAAGGTATGGAATGAGTAGAAACATGGTAGTGCTGATGTGCTCTTTGGAACCTTGAACAAGGTTTCTGTTACTGCATATATATCAATATTCTCCATACTGAGATGTGCATCAAGTGTGTGCATCTGGAGGCTGAGACTTCTGGCAATGAGTTGCATTTAGCTAACTTTGTGGTTATTTGTGTTGGTTATGGGGTTTGGTTTGTCCTGAGTGACCGGTGATCCACACCTGAAGTCAACGCCTCATTAGTCCCATCTGACCATAAGCTGATTACCCTACATATCCACATTCTGGACCCACCCCCCATTAAAGAAACCATTTTAAAAAATGTCTCCAAAGTCAACTTCATGCTACTTAAGACAGAAGTGCTGAACTTCAGGACACCCATGCAGATGGAAGATACTGTTACGACTACTGAAGCCTTCACAATTGCACTTTATAAGCACTTACATGAGTGTATGCATCGTGCTATCCCAAACAGAACCAAGATGCTATCCTCCAAGAAAAGGAAGCCAATCTGGTGGTCCCTGCCATAAACAAACTCCACAACAGAAGGAAGAAACTGTTGCAAAAGATGGTAAAATCCCATGAGTGGAGGAGCTCCCTGGTCAGCCTCAGGAAGAAGCTGTGATCCCTGATAAAATCCTCCAAAGCTAGTTATGAAAACAAGGTTGACACTGATTCTAAAGACAACCGCAAAGCATTCTATAGCTATGACAAGAATCTCAATGGCAACACTCAGATCTGCTCTGAGTTACAGCACAATGGCACTAAATATACAGACCCAACTGATATTGCCAACAGCCTGGCAGATAGGATCAGTCCTAACTTTACCCCCCTCTCACCCATGAAAGAGCACATCTCTATACCGGAAGAATGCAAAGTTGCTGTCATCATGGCTGCACAGGTAAAAACCACTCTCCAAAGCCAGGAACACAGCATCCATGGGACCAGATTATATCCCAGGCTGCGTTCTACACAAACTACAGAATGAACTGGTACTACACCTACGTACCATGTTCAGTCATAGCCTCACCTCAGGATTTGTGCCTGCTGAATGTCGCACATCAATGGTTATCCCACTACACAAGGGGGGAGCCACCACGGACCCCGGGAACTAGCGCCCCATTAGCCTGATGAGCCTGGTCTGCAAGGCCATGGAACTTATAAATCTCCAAACTCTGGACCACAACCATTTTGGGTTTGTAAAAGGCAGATAATGTCTCCTAAACCTGATAGACCTTTTTGAAGCAGTCACCAAAGCCGTAGACAAGGGTAAGGTGGTTCACACAGCCTATCTAGATCTTGCCATGGCTTTTGACACCACCCCCCACTCTGGAATTATGGATAAACCCACTAAACTAGGTATAAATCCCTATGTCAAAAGATGGGTTGCCAACTGGCTCACTGACACAACCCACACTGTGAAAGTAGCAGACTCCAAGTCTGACTTCAGACCAGTGACAAGTGGAGTACCACAGGGTTCAGTCCTGGGTCCTGTCCTGTTTGGTATCTACTTCCCTGAAGTACAAGTTAACATGGAAGGTCTCTGGCTAATGAAGTTCCCAGATGACTGCAAACTAGGAGCCATAATCGAGACTACTAATGATGTGGACATCCTACAAAAGGTCCTCACTGAGACAGATGCCTGGTGTCAAAGTCATGGCCTCAAGCTCAATGCCAAAAAGTGCATTGTCATCCCCTTTGGTAAAAACACTGTACCCATGAACTAAAACATATGTGGTAGTATACTTAACACCGAAGGTGTGATAAGAGACCTTGGGACACAGGTGGACAGTAGACTCTCCTTTGATAATCACATCACCACAGTACACAGGAAATCCTTCTACATGGCACACCTCATCACAAAAGGTGTCTCATGCAGAATAAAAGAGGTCATTGTTCCGCTCTACTCATCAGTCATTAGATCCATTGCCCCTTTTGCTATGTACCTCACAAGACATCTACAACAACTGGAAAGCCTGCAGAAATACCTCACAAAGAGGATTAGCGGCCTCAAATACATGCCATACACAGACCGTCTCAAAACACTACCTTGTCTCAGGACCCTCACTACAGCTTTACTCTGTCACATATCGCCTACTCAGAGGTGATCTCTACCTAACATACAAAGCTGTGTCAAACACAGAGCTGTTGGACATGCTCCACTTAAAGAAATACCAATCCCTCCGAGCGTTGGTCCCAAAACCCAGACTGAAATACAAAAGGAGGGGGTGTATCCATTTTTATAAAAGATACCCACACCTCCAGGTTAGTGGCACAGCACGAGGCCTTGGAGACCATGCAAGTGCAACTAACATTGGGCAAAGCTGCTTATCAGATCGTAGCCTGCTATAGATCACATACCTTATCTCAGGACCCTCACTCGGTATTCCTGAGAACACTGGGAAATATAAAGGTCCTACCAAACACCATGATATGAGGAGATTTCAACTACCTAAATATTGACCGGGAGAATTACTTGAGTACGAAATCCTTTGCCCAATGCTTCCTAGAGTTTATAAACTCAAACGGCCTGGAACAGCTAGTCACCACACCCACTAGAGGTGACAACATACTGGACCTGATCACCACCAACATGGGGGATCAGTGTTCCACAACAGAGGTAAACCCTTCGCTGGTAATATCAGATCATGAAGCAATCATACTGGACATCCACATCAGAGGTAAACCCTTCGCTGGTAATATCAGATCATGAAGTAATCATACTGGACATCCACATCCCCCCCCCCAGTCAACAAAACCACTGTGAAAAACTTTTCAAAAGCAAACTTCACACTTCTCAAGACCTAAGTGGAAAGTTTCAAAGCCCCCTTGCTACAGTATAATGCTATCCAATCTGCAGAATCCTTTACAAGTGCATTCTATGAGCATCTACAGGGATGCATGGATCGAGCCATCCCAATTAAAACCAAAACTCAGTCCTCCAAAAAGAAGAGACCAATCTGGTGGTCCTTGCCCATAAATAAGCTATACAACAGAAGGAGGAAACTAACACATGATAGAGCAAAATTCCAAAAAGGAAAGGCATCACTGATCATTATTAGCAAGAAACTACGATCGCTCATAAAATAATTCAAGTTCAGTTTCTAAAGAAAAATTGCCAATGAATCTAAAGATAACCACAAAGCCTTCTTTAGCTATATCAAACATTTAGGTGGCAAATCTCAGATATGCTTTCAGCTACTGCAAAATGGCAAAAAATACACTGAACCAACTGACATTGCCAACATCCTGGTGGACAAGTTCAGTGCAAACTTCACCCTCCCTCACCCCCGAAAAGGCCCGTGTCCATCCCAGAAGAATGCAGAGCCCCAGACTTCATGGACATGCAGGTAAAAACAGCCCTCTCCAAAGCTAAGAACACAGCATCAATGGGACTGGATGGTGTCCCAGGTTGCGTTTTACACGAGCTCCAAAAGGAACTAAACCCTCACCTACATTCACTGTTCAGACTCAACCTTACCACAGGCTATGTACCCAAAGAATGGCGAACAGCAACAGTCATCCCGCTCCACAAAGGTGGTGCCACAACAGAACCTGGGAACTATCGCCGTATAAGCCTGACCAGCCTGGTCTGCAAAGCTATTGAGCAAATTATCATGGAACTCATAAACAGAGACATTGGGAACCTCCAGATACTGGACCCTACCCAATTTGGCTTTGTTAAAGGCAAATCCTGCCTCTTAACCCTAGTTGACTTCTTTGAAACAGTTTGCCAAGGCCAGAGATGAAGGGGAGGTAGTCCACACAGCCTACCTGGACCTCACTAAGGCCTTTGACACCATTCCCCACTCTGGCATCATAGACAAGCTTACCAGCTTGAACATTAAACCCTATGTCATGAGATGGGTGGCCAACTGGCTCACGGATAGAACACACATGGTCAGAGTTGCAGGTGCCATGTCCGACTCTAAACCAGTCACAAGTGGCATCCCACAGATCTCGGTCCTGGGACCCCTCCTGTTCAGTATATACTTCTCTGAGGTACAGGCAAGCATGGGAGGACTATGGCTGACCAAGATCCCAGATGACTGCAAACTGGGGGCTATAATCGACTCTCTGGCTGACACAGACATCCTCCAGAAGGGTCTTACAGAGACAGATACCTGATGTCAAAACCATGGCCTCAAGCTGAATGCCAAAAAATGCATAGTCATCCCCTTTGGAAAAAACAAAGTGCCCATGAATTACCACATAGGTGGTAATCCACTAGGTACGGAAAATGTAATTAGGGACCTGGGGACCCAGGTAGATAGTAACCTCTCCTTTGATAATCACATTGGCAAAGTGGTTAGATATTCCTTCTATGTAGCCCACCTAATGACGAAAGGGTTCACCTCTAGATCAAGAGAGGTCATTGTGCCCCTCTACTCATCACTCATTAGGCCCATAATAGAGTACAATGCCCCATTTGGTATGTACCTTAATTGGCACATGCAACAGCTGGTAAGACCATATAAGTACTTCACCAAGAGGGTCATGGGCCTCAAAGAGATGCCCTATGCAGCTCAACTAAAGAAACTCCAGCTCTACTCGGTTGCTTACTGCTTGCTCAGAGCTGATCTATGCCGGACGTATAAGGTCATGTCCAACCCAGAATTAATGGACATGCTCCACCTCAAGAAAAACAAATCTCTTAGAGCCACACGCTCCAGTGAATTAAACCTCAGCAAAGCAATAAACAGGATGTGCTGGAGTGATAGATTCCTGTCCCAGAGACTTCCCTCACTCTGGAATAGAATCCCAGTTGATGTTAGGCAGAGCCCCTTGCAGACTCTCTTCAAGAGGAATCTTGATGAGTGGATGGGAAATTGTAAATTTACCCCTGGGATCAGTTCAGTGGCCCTGCTGGACACAGGTCCAGGAAACTAATTTAAAAGGGAGGCGAAAGCCAACACATTCTGGCTAGGTTTGTAAATGCCCTTGGGCAGATAGCCTAGTACCTACCTATGAACCTACACACTCTAGGGACCTAAATCTTGTCACCACAATAAACAGAACATGCCAGAGGGATAGATTCCTGTCCCACAGACTTCACATACCCCAGAATAAACTACCTATCTATATCAAACAAAGCTCCTCATTAGCACTCTTCATGGAAAATCTTGATTATTGGATGGGAAATAGGAAATTCACCCTGGGGATCACTTCTGTGTCTCTGCACGACAGTGGCACAGGAAAATAAATTTCTTGGGTGGCAAAAGCCAGGGTACCTTTTTGGCTGGCCTTGTATAGGCCCCAGGGCCGATAGACTAAAACCTACCTATGAACCTATGAACCTTTGAGCCTTGCCTAAAAAAGGTAATATGGGGACAGCACAAGCCTTGGCCAGTATTCAGAAGCATAGGGGTGACAACTGCAAACCATCTGTAGTGAAGCAACAAGGCTTGTCTATCATGTCATCACAGGCAGACAGAGACTGGATTCCCTTTGAATGACACCAGAAGCTCAGCCAATTGTCGAAGTTTATCATCTTTCTGTTATATTGCACTATGATGTAGGTGAAGGTAAGATGCTACTCAAGGTTTGACCCTGTGTGTGCCAGCATGTGGTGCATCAACCCATATATGATATGGTCATGGCCTATGCATACAATACACTCACAATACACCTAGTATGATAAGCCTGCTGAGGTTAGCAAATGTGAAAAAAATCCTTGTGCAGACTGTCAGCAAGTAATGTCTGTATCACACCCTGTAACTCCATATTGCTTGCTGAAGTGTAAAGATGTACTTAGTTTGGATTAAGAACACTGCACTTACCAACTGTGTGTGTGTGTGTGTGTGTGTGTGTGTGTGTGTGTGTGTGTGTGTGTGTGTGTGTGTGTGTGTGTGTCTCCCTGAGGAGGAGCAACCTTTTTGGAGACTTCTCAAACACCTTAAAAGTGGTATACTCATCTTTGTCAAGTCCGATGATGTCACCATCCTACAAATATACCTGTGAAAAGTTGAAGCCCCATTCATGTATATAGTGCATTGTATAAATGTGTACTGCTATCATATCATAATGTCGTTAGGTAGGGGTTTGAATCCTGCACTTGCCAACTGTGTGTGTGTGTGTGTGTGTGTCTCCCTGGGGAGGACTAACCTTTTTGGAGACTACTCAAACACCTTAAAAGTGGTATACTCATCTTTGTCACGTCCGATGATGTCACCATCCTACAAATATACCTGTGGAAAGGTGAAATCCCAGTAATGTGTATAGCACATCATGTAAATGCATACTGCTGTAGTATCATAATGTAGTTAGGTAGGGATTTGAATCCTACACTTGCCAACTGTGTGTATGTCTCTCTCAGGAGGAGCAGCCTTTTTGAAAACTACTCAAACACCGTAGAAATGGTATACTCATCTTTGTCAAGTCCAATGATGTCACTATCCTACAAATATACCTGTGGAAAATTGAAATCCAAGTAATGTGTATAATGCGTTGTGTAAACGTGTACTGTTGTAATATCATAATGTAGTTAAGTAGGGGTTTGAATCCTGCACTTGCCACACCAGTGTATTTGAGTGTGTGTGTGTCCCTGGGAAGGCACAACCTTTTTGGAGACTACTCACACACCTTAAAAGTGGTATACTCATCTTTGTCAAGTCTGATGATGTCACCATCCTATAAATATACCTGTGGAAAAGTGAAATCCCAGTAATGTGTATAGCACATTGTGTAAATGCATACTGCTGTAGTACCCTAATATAGTTAGGAAAGAGTTTGAATCTTACACTTGCTGACTGTGTGTGTCTGTGCACCAGGTGTGTGACACCATTGGCCAATGAGGAGTGGATTTTGATTTTTCTAGTGTATGACATATCACAATGACAACTGTATGTTCATTACACATGTAAGGTAGCTGTGGGGCAAATCCATATGCATACATGTGACCTCAAGTATTTCATAGGTGGGTACTCTGCTTTCTCCATGAACACATGTGTTATCTTTGCCAGAGCATGCTGGCACTTTCCAGACCTTAGGCCACTTCTGTATGCTTGTGACAAGCTTAGCCACTGCAGTGATCCCTGGGCTACGGCTTCCGTTTCACATCGACTCATCACGGTTTCTATTGAAGAATGTGAGTGAGGGTTTATGCTTGAGGTATATTTGAAACCTGTCCCAAAGCAAGCAAAGTCTGGCAAAGATGACTAATCATTATAGGTATGCAACAACCTCTGTGGATCTGCATGCAAAGCCTTTATTGCTTATGTGCTCCACAGAGGGATTTCTGGTGGTAATCCATTAAGTACAGAAGAAGTAATTAGAGATTTGGGGACCAACGTAGATAGTAATCTCTCCTTTGATAATCATGTTGCCAAAGTGGTTAGAAAGACCTTCTATATAGCCTACCTTATCACGAAAGGGTTCGCATCAAGATCAAGAGAGGTCATTGTGCCCCTCTACTCGTCACTCATTAGGCCCATAATTGAATACAATGCCCCTTTTAGGATGTACCTTACCCGACACCTGCAGCAACTGGAGAGACCCCAAAAGTACCTCACCAAGAGGATCATGGGCTACAAACAGATGTCCTATGCAGCTCGACTAAAGAAACTCCAGCTCTACTCAGTTGCTTACCGCCTACTCAGAGGCGATCTATGCCTGACGTACAAAGCCATGTCAAACCCAGAATTAATGGACATGCTCCACCTCAAAAAATCCAAGTCCCTTAGAGCTACACACTCCAGGGACCTAAACCTCAGCACAAAAATAAATAGGACATGCTGGAGGGACAGATTCATTTCCCAGAGGCTCCACTCATTCTGGAATAGAATCCCAATTCATGTTAGACATAGCCCCTCGCTGACCCTCTTCAAGCAAAATCTGAACGCGTGGATGGGAAATCGCAAATTCACCCCTGGGATCTCTTCTGTGTCCCTGCTAGACAAAGGCACAGTAAACTAATCTTAAAAGGGTACCTTCTGTGACCTACTTTACAGAGGCACAGTAGGCTAATCTAATAGGGAGGCGGAAGCCAAATACACTCTGGCTAGACCTATAAATGCCCTAGGGCAGATAGCCTAGTATCTACCTATGAACCTATGAACCTATAAAGAAAAATAAAAGAGCACAGCGTTGCGAGTCCACAATCTTGATTTAATATAAAAAATAATAAAACAAACAGGTTAAGCACTTTCATCAATAAGTATGACTTCTTCAGAACAAACTGCCATTATGAACTTTACATTTAAATACAAGTTGCTGGTCTGCCATTCATTCTGAACAAACCAATTCCATTTAAAAGTCATGTTTTCTTAAAAAGTGGTAGTTATTGTTACAACAAGTTAGTTTATATAACAATCTGCAGCACCTGTTCCTCCTATGTAGGTAAAACAGAGAGAATGTTCAAAACTAGAATATATGAGCATCTCTATGATATCAGAAATAAAAAAGATACTAATGCTTTATACAAGCATAGCATTATATGTGATGGTTATCTATGCTTCAAGTTTGGTATACTTGAATTTGTAACTGTTGAAACAAGGGGTGGGGATTGGCAAAGTGCATTATACAAGAAAGAGTTATTGTGGCAGTTAAGATTAGCTGCTGATTATCCACCTGGGCTCAATGAGCATATTACTATAATGCCAATTCTCAAAGAGAAGGCAAATCAAATCTAGTAATGTTTATAATGTTTGCTATAACTAAGTGTTTTTCTGTTAGTATTTTTGTACTAATTTTGTACTCTTTTAAGGTTATGTTATGTGGACATGGTTAATTATGGTGAAATTATCTATTTTATTGAAATTATTTCTTGCTTGTATACTTCAGTATGTCCTCTTCCCATAAATGGAATTGGTTGGTTCAGAACCAATGGCAGACCAGCAACTTGTATTTAAATGTAAAGTTCATAATGGCAGTTTGTTCTGAAGAAGTCATACTTATTGATGAAAGCGCTTAACCTGTTTGTTTTATTATTTTTTATATTAAATCAAGATTGTGGACTCGCAACGCTGTGCTCTTTTATTTTTCTTGGTTTGGTGTGAGCACTTATAGCACCAAATTGTTTTACATTGTTTGGTCTTCTTGGTGCTGGTTACTATGGGGTCCCCAGAATCGTTTAGTCTCTCTCCCATAGTGGATTCAGGTCAGGCTGATATTATCTCCTTGAAGAATGATGTGGCTGAACTGAAGGGAGAGCTTACTAGGCTTATAGAACTTTTCACCCAGCCTAGTAAAAAAGATTTGGACTGTGATGTTGCTTTGGTTGGCTCTAAAAAGGGCGATGGAGCTGTTGCTGGTAATGCTTTTTGTTTTGATGGTTCTAATTCCTCTTGCTGCTTTAAGAAAATGGATGACGTCATCACGGCAGCGCAAATTCATAATGGTGGTGAGAGAAGGCGTTCTCCTTGCAACGCTAACAGTTTTATCGAATTATGTGATGTGCAGGAGCCTGTTCATTGTAATAATGGGCATTTAAGTAATTGTGTGGTGCAGTTTGAAGGAGAGATCGAACCTGCATCATTGGACTTTCATAACATGAAGAAAACTTGTCGCAAGGAAGGTTTGCCTAAAGGTACTGTTCATACTAATATAAATAGCAAGTTTTTAAATGGTAACAACTTGTGCACCAGTAATAAGGTTACTGGAAGAAAGGAATTTTCGAATTCTAATAGAAACTGTGTGTCATGCAATTGTAAAGAAGCTGCAACGCGTGGGTTTCCTCTGGGTACTCCGGTTTCCTCCCACATTCTAAAGACATGCTTCTGGAGCATTTCTCCTCGGGCCTCCGCTGAAAACAGGATCTGTGGAACCTAGTCGGACTTTCCCAGTCAACAAATGTTAAAATAAAAAAAATAAAAAAAAAAACTTATAAAAATCATGAACATTTTGATAACTTACTTCATAAGCATTTTGTTTTTTCTGGTACAAGCCCACAAAGAAGTAATGGAGTATCTGTGAACAGGAAAACTGGACAATATAATTTTGAATCATTGAGAGACATGGTTTATACCTTTGAGAGGAAATTGTTTAAACTGAAAATGTGTCAAATGGAAGTATGTTATTTAAATGAATGTATTAAAAGAGAAATAGCTCCACAGGGATTAAGAGTTTTTAAATTTCCTTATGGAATACATTATGATGCTGGTATTGTCAAGATATATACTAACATGTTCAACAAATGGAGTTTGGAACTATTAGACAATACTGTTTCCTTTTATGAGGTAATGGAAACTAGGTTATGTGATGAAGTAAATGTATTAAATGAAAACATTGTCACTGATTTGCTGTTTGAGCAGTATGAAAAATTGTATTATAAAGTTATTAGTAGGGTAGACCAAAAATGTGATGGTATCTTTAAGAAAAAAATCAAAAAGTTGGATAGAGATGTTAAACAGTATCAAGCCCATAAAGTATATCCTACTGAAAATCTAGTTTTCCATGAAGGAGAACATGGAAAAGTTAAAAGTGATGGGAACAACAGGGTAGCACCCAATAATAATTGCAATTTTGAAATGGGCAGTGGGGAACTAGTCCCTGAATATTCAGTTGATTTTCAGGATTTTCCGCTTCCCAGACACTCAAAGAGAATAGTAAATCGCAGACAGGGTGTGTACAAAACTTACAACAGGACAATGCAGTAAAATCAGGAATATGTCAAGTGCAAGTTCCTGTAACCGAAATAGAATGTTTTGATAATATACAATTCAGTTTCATTGGCTTTAATATATACAATTATTCTGATATTCCCATTACAACAGATCTTTTTTCTTTATTTTCGAAGGGCTTTAAATTTGTTCCAACTAAAATACCTGACATAGCTGGAGTAATGGTTGACTTGCAGTTATATTTAAGAAAATTGAATTTGAGCATCTTGTTTTCAGGGTAGTCCCCTAGTGTTGTGTTAAAAGATACTCTTAAAAGAAGTAGCACCTTTAACCCTCCTTTGCATCCTCTGGTTGCTGCTTATGAAAAGTTAGTAAAAGATGACATATAAAGTTTGGGGAGAGAAAAGAAGATTATTCAACAATTTAACTTATAATGAGAAACGTTTACTAAACTGCTTAAAGGATGACAAGGTAATAAGAATTATGACTCCAGACAAGGGTGGTGGAGTTGTTCTATATAGGACAGAAGATTACATCAATGACATGCAAACAAGGGAGCCCGCAGGATTTTTTGCAGGGGGGTGCAAACCCAGAGCCCCACCCACATAGCTCACCCCGCCCCCTACCAACACAGCCCCGCCCAAGTCCACCCACCCAAGCCCCGCCCACACAGCCATTCCAGTGTCCCATTACTTGGCTATTTCTCCCCATTTACTGTAGACACTATTCAAATATGTGTGCATACTGTGTTCTGCTTTAGTTCTACAATGATTACAGGCAGTTGGATTTAAATTTACAACTTTTATTTCAAACATTATAGCCCAAACACTGAGACATTTACTAAACCTAAACAAAGCAATAGTCTTTCAATGAAAACAGACTTGGCATTAAAGCTTCTCTACTTTGAAACTCACATTCAATGAAACGGCATTGAAACCCACATTCAAAGAAAATGCATCTGGCCAGTGGCAGGTTATTTACCTTTGAACTGTTTAAGCAATAGGCTCCTTAGCACCATTTAGGGCCATGCAAAAGTTATTTGCTTTACCTGATTGTATTAATTATAATATATAATTGAATTATATCCCTTGTATTATACAGCAACACTTGTATATTTCAGTGTTTCATCTACAAATTCAGTGCCTGCTGCCATCAAAGAATAAATTGCCTATGTTAAATTAAAAAATGGTAAGCTGGTATATTGCAATAGAAAATGGATGACAAGCTGAAAAACAGGTTCATAGTTAGGCATCTCATCCAAAGGAGGACATCCTGAGGACTGCAGCATACAAATGTATATGCTGTAGGAATAGAACCTCAAGCCTTTACATTAAGATGCAAGTATTCTACTTGTGGTGCTACTAACATAGCTTTAAAACTTTATACCACAATAGAGATACCATTTGCTAAACAAAATGGTTGCACATTGTAAATAGACTTGGCATGAGCAGCAGTGAACTTTGCTTCCCTTAAAACTCACAGTTCCTTGAAAATGCACTTGAAAATTCCACCTGCTAACTCTAACTTGGGCATTTCACTTTCTCTCTCTCTCTCTCTTACAAAGATACCACACCCCTCAAGGCTTCACCCTTAGTGCAAGAAATCTTGACAAAGCCTAAAATAAATAGGGACAAATTATAAATATGGCTCTCAGAAAATTGCAAGAGTAACAGGATTTGTGTTAGTATGCATTTTTCTAAATGACATGACATCTAAAACTGAAATGTCTCATTATTTAGCAACTTCAATCTTTTAAGAGGAATATGGGGCAAAAATCTGGACAGCTGAGGGGTATGCTACCTCCTCATACACACACCAAATAATTCTGGTCAGACTTGAATTAGTTCTGGGAAGGTTGCACTGAACGGCACCGTGCTTGATCTGAAGTGGGTGAAATCCTGGTAGCTAGAGATTGCAGCTCAGCAATGTGGAGCATTAAAGCATTTTTAGCAGAGCATTGTTTCATCACTACCTATTGTGTTTGCACATAAGCTGTAGTCATTTCAAACATTTGCCTTTTTTTGATTACTACAGAGTACATTTACCCACCAGAGCTATTGTGTTTTGACTTCATTGTGGAGCTAGTTGTTGCAGGGCTTGGCTTTTAAGTAAGGTAGCAATGCTTATTTACCATATACCATTAAAGCCACCCAACTACAAGTGTACTAACACAGACACTGCTATAAGACACTGGTCTCCAATAAAATGTAATAAGCTTCTGAAAATACTGTAATCCTGTCCTTATTACAAATACTGTCATATGCATTTCAATACCCAAGGCTTATACATTATCTAGCTATGTAAATATTCTCTGCATGGCAACGAAAGGCTTTCAATGCTAGCAATTCTTTAACAATATGCTTACTAAAGCTTACTTGCATCTTATCTCACCTCCAAGCTACCTGATGTTCATTAAACCATGGCTACTTAAACAGAGCAACAGGACACTGTGATAGCATGCAGTTCCTGAATAAGAAGCATAAATCAACAGTATAAAAATCTGATAGAAAACCAGAACATTTTGCAAAATCAAGGACAGATGAAAAGCCACGGTCATATTTGTGATCTACCTTGGATGGGGAATACTCTGCACATACTGCATAACTGCTTCTTGCCTTCCTTGGACACATCCGAGCCACTACAATGGGGCTGGGGTGCAATAAGTATGTCATAATTTGAAGGCTCTGACACTCCTACCTCTCAACTTCAGAGCAAGAAATCTGGACAAATACATAGAACTAGAAGTGGGACACAGGCCCAATATAAGGCCAATTTTTAAATATTGCTCTTATTAACTTAATAGAACAGGTAGATCTTGCATTAGTACAAATTTTCTGAAGGGTATAAAATCTGAAACTCAAATGTCTGCCATTATTTTCTAACTTCAATCTTTAATGACTTGCCATTAATTTGCCAGAAACCACAATTTTATGAAAACAGACCAAAATGGGATGCAAAATACCTGTCAAAAAGGACACCTTTTAATATTAACAGTTAACTTGAAGCAGCTAACAAAATAAGAGCATCCACATGCATTTCTGAAATAAAGGTAATCTACAACTGATCATTACAGTTATAATTGTAAACCCTCCACATTTTCTTCCAAAATTACCATTTTGGAGGAGGCATTATTGGGAGAGCAAGAGCAACATTTTGAGCCAGAATTGGGGACAATTGAGATGTTTGGATATTCCTAATCTACAAAGTGATTTGCACGCACCTCTCAACCTCTTTATGCAGGAAATCTGAACAAGGCCAAATATGTTGGGAACATAGAAACACTACTGAAAATTGCTCTTATATAAACTTAGTCTTGCATTAGCATGCATTTTCTGAAGGTTATGACATCTGAAACTCAATGTCTGTCATTTAATGGCTTCATTCCTAAATGATTTGCTAGAAAACCACAAATTTTGAGAAACAAACCAAAAATAAGCAGCAAATATCTATTAATTCTGCAAAGATATGGACTACTGAGAGGTATAGTTCAACGGGGCTGTCTGAGTTTGCTATCCCCCTCACAAAATCATGGTCAAATGGAGCCCCCCTGCAGCCATTCCAATGTCCCATTCCTTGGTTTTTGCCCCATTTTCCATAAACACTAATGTGCATACTGCTTTACTTCATGATGATTTAGGATTTCATTTGAAAGTTATTTTGCATTTTACAGCACAAACCCTAATACACATCTGTTAAAGCAATGCAGTCTCAATGAAAATAGACTAACATTAATACTTCTCTGCCCTTGAAACTCACATGCATTGAAACAGCACGAAACCCACTTTCAGAGAAAATACATTTTGCCAATTGCAAATATTAACTCTGGGCTGTCTTCAAAATCATAGGCCCTCGAACATAACATACACATGCTCTTTGATACACCTTCCTGACTGTATTACATTATATTCCTTGTACAATACAGTTGTTAAAGGGCATTTTAAATTTATTGTTTTGAAAATTTTTCCAGTAAACAAAGAAACAAAAGCATCCACCAATGACAAAATTGCCCAATTCAGAACATTTCCATCATAAAGTCTACTCAAGTCCACCAGTATCAGTAAAAATACACAATCTCTGTAGTAAAATCCACATTGAAGAAATTTGTATAATATAGAGGTTGCTGCTAAAACACTTTATATATGTCATTGTTTAATCTACAAATAAAGTGCCGTTACCTGAAGAAAATTGATTGCCTGCATGCATGCAAAAAAAAAAAAAAAAAGTAATACAATAGTAGAGAATGGATAGCAAACTGTTAACAGGTTCATAGTTACTAGGTATCTTTGCCAAAAGGACTGCATCCACCCCTTTACAACACAATACAGCATCAATGCATTTACCTACTGCGGGTAGAATATCTGTTGTGCTATTAATGTAAGCAGACTAAACATAATCAGCACTAAACTTTTGCTCCCCTGCAGCTCTCAGCTCCTTGTAAAATCACTCAGCTGTATCTCTGAACTTTGCAGCACAAGAAATCTGGAAAAGTCGAAATTTATTAAGGCCAAACAACATTTTAAACATTGCTTGTATAATGTAGAATAAAATGCTGCATTACCACCATACATTTCACTGTGAACCGGACCCCATAAATCAGCTGTTTTGAAGACTGAAACTTTACCATTTAGTGAAACAAAGCCAATAATACATTCAGTGAATTCAGTTCTCAACCTCTTAGCAAATAACACCCGGACAAAGCCAGTAATGAGAGAATATAGCCCCAAAATCAGTTCTTACCATAGCTCTCAACATAATACCTGAAAAGTCAATACTGGGTGAATACAGCCCCAAACATATTCTATTGAAATGTGTCCAAGAATATAACCAAATAATAAGGAAAATCCTGAAATATTTTGGTGGTGGAGGCTCTTGCCACTTGGGCCCAAGGTACAGCCACCATGTACCTGGGGCATTTACACACACACACACACACACCCCATCTTTCCTGCATAATCCCTGGCTGCATAATCCATCTTCCTTACATCTTGTCTTCCTGGCTGCATAATCCATCTTCTGTTCGCTCAAATATCCTGTCTTACATAGCGATGATGTCAGCCCATGTAGTCTAGTTCACCCGCGATCTTCAAAAAAAACTGTTTGAAATGCTTAGCAGATTCCTCCTTATGTTCCAAAAATGAGATAAATATTTCATATAGCAGAATAGACAGTTACATTTATGAATATTTAATGGATAAGAGAATTTCCAGTGATGACTATGATTTTCTGCTTAACAAATATCCAAAAATTCCAGTGATTTTTGGAATACCTAAGGTGCATAAATGTCTAAAGAAACCACCATTTAGACCTATTGTAGCAGCCGCTGGCTCTAAAACTCATAATATAGCAGTTTATGTGGATAAGAAACTAAAGCATATTATGAATAAATTCCCCCATTTACTTAAGGATTCATGGAATTTCTTGGAACAGATTAGTAAAGACCTATGGTCAGTGGATACCTCTTTCCTCACTATAGATGTACAGGAACTTTTTTTCCTGTATTCCGAAAAAAGAAGGCTTGTGTCTATTTGAGGAGGTGCTTTTCAAGTATTCAGCCTTGACTACTGATGAAAATTTGCTTATATGTGAGCTAATGAGTATTATATTGGAAAACAATTACATATTTTTTGAAGGAGAATATTTTCAGCAGCTTAAGGGAGTGGCTATGGGCGCAGCTTGAGCCCCCTTATATGCGAACCTAGTCCTCTTGGGCTGGGAATACAAGTATGTTTTCCAAAATGAGTTGTTTCTCACTAATGTCACTTACTATGGCAGATTTTTGGATGATATTTTTATTTTATGGAAAGGAAGTAAAGAAAAAATAATGGAATTTGTTCAGTATTTAAATTCAACTACAGATTATTTGAAGTTTACACATCAGTTTGATGAACAGGAAATTAATTTTTTAGATACCAAGATTATCAAAGATCACAACAGTTTTAGCTCCAAAATCTACCGTAAAAACACATTTTGTAATAATTACTTGCATTATACCAGCCATCACCCTATTTACCAGAAGAAAAGTATCATAAAGGGCCAAGCCATAAGAATTGCTAGGATGACAACTGTGAGAGATGATGTTATAGCAGAATTTGGAAATTTGAGGGACATGTTTTTAGAAAGAGGGTACCCAAATGACTTTATTGAGCCTATACTCATGGATGTTCAAGATAAATGGGGTAATATATATGTACCTTTATTGGGCACTGGTGGGGATAATATTCAACAAAAACCTACAGAGGCTATATTACAGTCTGTACCCAATTTTCAGCAAGCATGTATAGTGCAGTATAATCCTTTATATTCCCAGATCAAAGGAATTTTGATAAGAAATTGGAACGTTTTTAAAACCAATACTGATGTTTTTCATACTTTGGGTGATAAACCCATTTTCTCTACGAAGGTGGGGTTCAACCTGAAGTCTTTATTAGAGATAGGTAGTAGTTGTAGTACTAAGCATGATAAAAGATGTGGAAGTAGACCATGTGGGAGGTGCTCCTATTGTTCATATATATTGCAAGATTCTTCCATTTCCCTTGACAATAAAAACAAAAGTCATGTTTTCTTAAAAAGTGGTACTTGTTGTTCCAACAAGTTAGTTTATATAACAATCTGCAGCACCTGTTCTTCCTTCTATGTAGGTAAAACAGAGAGAATGTTCAAAACTAGAATATATGAGCATCTCTATGATATCAGAAATAAAAAAGATACTAATGCTTTATACAAGCATAGCATTATATGTGATGGTTATCTATGCTTCAAGTTTGGTATACTTGAATTTGTAACTGTTGAAACAAGGGGTGGGGATTGGCAAAGTGCATTATACAAGAAAGAGTTATTGTGGCAGTTAAGATTAGCTGCTGATTATCCACCTGGGCTTAATGAGCATATTACTATAATGCCAATTCTCAAAGAGAAGGCAAATCAAATCTAGCAATGTTTATAATGTTTGCTATAACTGTTTTTGTGTTAGTATTTTTGTACTAATTTTGTACTCTTTTAAGGTTATGTTATGTGGACATGGTTATTTATGATGAAATTATCTATTTTATTGAAAATATTTCCTGCTTGTATACTTCAGTATGTCCTCTTCCCATAAATGGAATTGGTTGGTTCAGAACCAATGGCAGACTAGCAACTTGTATTTAAATGTAAAGTTCATAATGGCAGTTTGTTCTGAAGAAGTCATACTTATTGATGAAAGCGCTTAACCTGTTTGTTTTATTATTTTTTATATTAAATCAAGATCGTGGACTCGCAGCGCTGTGCTCTTTTATTTTTCTTGGTTTGGTGTGAGCACTTATAGCACCAAATTGTTTTACAACCTATGAACCTATTTCCAAAACCCTTTGGTAATGTGATTATCAAAGGAGAGATGACTTAACACATGGCTCTATGTATACATTAGCACCTGTTCCACATTTTGGGGGCTACTACCTATGTGGTACTCTGGGGATACTTTGTTTTCTAAAAGTGGCTAACTATACTTTCTTAGGCTTATAGCTTTACAGCATGAGTTTGACACCAGGTATCTATCTGTATGATACCCTTTTGGAGGATGTGTGCGTCATCTGGAGAATAAAGTATAGTCCACAGTATGCATTTTCATCAGACATGGGCAGACATATCCCTACTTTGTTTGCTTGTACCTAAGAAAGCTATATGCCAAACAGGAGTGATCCCAGGACGGAGTGCAGGTGAATACCACTTGTTACTGGCATAGAATAGTACATGGAGGCTGTAAATGTTACTGTGTGTCCTACATCTGTGCAACATTTGTCAAGCCATCATCTAACAATCATTTATGGTCAGTCTGTTGAGGTTATGTCTAATACCAGTATGTGGGATGGGTATGATTTGCTGGTGAGCTATAGCTTGGTTGTGTTGACCTCCCCTCCCTCACCTATAGCCTTGTTGACTGGCTTGAAGTCTACTAGGTGTAGGAGCCATGATCTGGCCTTTAGAGAACCTAAGTGGGTATGGTGCAGTGTTTGCAGGTTCATAATGTCTCTGTTAATGAGTTCCATAATGCTGTGCTCCATAGCCTTCCAGATAACATTGGTCTGGCTTATAGGGTGAGAGTTTCCAGGACCTGTTGTAGTTCTACCCTTAATCAATTTATGTTAACATTTGCACTGGGTGTGACGAGGGTGGACAGGTTTAAGAATAGGTATATTAGAGGGTCAGGACAGCTTTGAAGGTTAGTAGACCATGCCAGACAGGCAGGATTAAGTTGGTTTGTACATGTGCTGAGGAGGGATGCAGAGTATATTGTGAAATAGATGCTAAGGATGAAGCCGCCAGGTAACAGGAAAACAGGAATGCCTAAGATGAGGTTTATGGCTGTGGTGAGAGTAGACATGCAGGTGGATGGTGTGATAGTGCAAGATGCAGGGGCCAGGAAAAAATGATGTACTGTGGCGACCCCTAATGGGAGCATCCAAAAGGAGAAGAAGAAGAAGACGTTGTAGCTCAACCCTTGTGGACTGTGAACCCCATTACCATGTGTCATGCCACAAGTATGTAACCTGTATAAATGCCGCATCGGGACAGAGCATTTAGGTGAGTGGTGACTTCATATGTCGACTTGTGTATGACACAGCCAGGGACACTGTCCAGTACCATTGCCACTGTGGTGCGTACTTTGTTAAAGAGATGTTTTAACTAGAGTGTCTGTGAATCATCAGGTTTTACATTCTTCAGGTCTGGAAATGTGGCCTTTGTGTAATGACAGGGTGGTGAAATCTGCATTCAAACTGTCTGACAAGGAATTGGTAATGTCAGTCAGATAAGTGCACTTTGTGACCATATACATTAACTATGACCCGATCTGAGATTTCACCTGTAGATTATGAACACCACCTAAGAAAGCTTTAGTGTTGTCTTTGGAATCCTTCCCATTTTGTATTTTGAAGCTTGCCTTGTATGTTTATTGAGGGATTGTATTTTCCCAATGATACTGACCAGAGAGGTTATCCCTTCTTGGTATGTAACTCTTTTGGTACAACTTCACACCTTCTATTATATATTTAGTTCATGGCAAGGGTTCATGAGACTAATGCACTTTTACTGTATAAGTGAGAATTGCTTGTGTTTGTTATAGCACGGTCTATGCAACCCTGTAGGTGAACAGTGTGCATTAATAAAGGATTATGCAACTGGGACAGTGTTAACCTTAGTAATGCAAACCCATGATAGATGGCAACAACAGCATCACCCACAGCACAGTGTCAACCCGTGTCATACACACACATGCATACTCAAGTTCCAAAATGTGTGCAGTACAATGCATACTGGCCACCAATAGAAAGTATGGAGTGTTAATACTGGCCAATACAGGGCATGTCACCCTGCCCATGTGTCCAATATGCACGTACATGCAGACAGTGCACCTCCACCATGTTCACAAATGTACACCTGCAGACCTGTGCTGCACACACCCCACACTTACTCTCCACTATATAATGCATGCTGACACAACTACACACATCAGCCAAGTGGCATATGGGCAAGCAAAACACAACTGGAATAAACACTGGTGGAAACAATATAACATTGCTAATTACAGCTTTACTGCATCATGCCTGCTCAGCTACACCTTCAAGGATATCATTACACTTTACTGCTGACAACATGCTACACATTCAACCATTGTTATATTTTATTAAAGTCACCCTGTGTTTCAGCACCATGTTAGCCTGTTCCTGCATCAATGTTACAGATGACAGGAGGTGGCACAGGTTTCATCATATGCACAGGATGTGTTGTTGGTTTTCCATAGGCCTACACTGAGCCATACAATCGACATGTGTATGTGAGTGTGTGTGTGAGGGCCTTGAGTACTGTTATGGGCCAATGTTGATGTAATGTGTGCGGGTATGTGTTTGCCCTAGGTTTCTGGTTTATGTGTGTGTGTCTGCATGCACACAGTTCCACCATGTGGCTGCCATATACGGAGATTTGTGAGACAGCTACAGAATGTACCTGGCAGGCTTTACTGATCACTGTCTCTGGCCATGGATATGGAACCTGTGCCTGGCAGGGGTGCTACAGACAGTATCAGGTACTAATCCAGACTGGGTACTATCCGAAGAGGTTGACATATGTCCACTGGATCCAGGTCCCTGCTGGGACTGGCCAGAGCCACATGCACGTGGTCTTTTGGGATGGTCTATCGACAGCCCCCCCAACATTGCTGGGGCTGGTACTGGGACTATGGGAGCAGCTGTGACTTGCTGGACGTCCACGGCGACCTCCAGCTGCTGATGCTGCTGGCATATGTCCACATCCATGTCTCAACCATCTCGCACTGTCCTGACACATGGACATGACATTGTGGAGGACATCCAATGTCTCACCCCAACTTTTATCAATGTCCTCAGTGTAATTATGTATGGCACCTGCTAGGTCATGGATACTGTCATTTAAAGAAGTGTTATGAGCCCTCTGTGCCCTTAGTGCCTGTCTGGTGTATCGCTCCATTCGTGTCTGTGCCTTCATGACAGCCTGGAACATGCGTGTGGTAGAAAGAGGTGTGGCACATCTGCCAGGGGCATGATGACCAGCAGTGCTCTGACGAGAACCCCTGGGCATCTGCCTATGTGGTACCATTCCAGACATCTGGCTATGGCTGCTGTGGCCTGATACATGTGCCATAGATACCACACTGTCCTGGCCAGTGCCAACTGTACACTGTCCCTCAGCGAAGGGCAATGGTGATGATGGATGTACAGGCAGTATGACTGTGTGCATGGATGGGGTGGAGACTTGTGTACTGTCAATTGGTGGCCCAACAACAGACCCTGACAAACCTGCCTGTGCCTCAACACACCTATCCTCATGATCACTGTCTGTCTCAGCGACATCAGGTTCCTGCTGTACTGAGCCAGCCCCACCTCAGCACCTGTGAGAGGAAAACAGGAAACACTTTAAGACCTGAAAATGATGTCAGACCACATGCGCACACGCACACATGCACACATGCACATGCGCACATGCACACTCACACATGCACACATGCATGTGCACACACACATGCACATGCACACATGCTCATGCGCACATGCACATGCCCACATGCACACACAAAAATACACTCCTCCCTAAAACAGACACACACACACACACACAACACCAGCAATCTCAGAGCATACACAATAGCAGGTGATGGTGGGGTACAGTATCACAAGCAAAACAGTCATATCACACATGTCAGCATGCAGGACATGTGTTGCTCAACAGCATGCAGTGCAAGTGTAGACAGTCCTTGCCACTAACAGTATACATGGCTTTTATGCATTTGTTTTGTTATTAGGTGATTGGCCTCCCCCTGGAATGCAATGCATACATGGACACAACATTGCTGTGCAAGTATTCAAAACTCTATAATGTACTGTGCACCATAACTCACAGGTCTACATACCATGGCTGGATGTGTATCTGTGTGTCAGATAGGTATCCCAATGCTGATTACAGCCTCTGTGTCTTTAGCAAATAATTGTGGACACAGTTTTAGTACATGCATGATGAGTGCTCACACAACATCATCAGTCGTACATGTATATTTGATGGAATACCATTCATCCACATACCCAATGCACAGTAATTATGGTGAGTGCAGATCACATTGTGGACATGCCAGTGTCATCCATGACATGGCATGCTAAAACACAACTGCATATTTAAACATCACACATACCCAGTGTGTGTCATATGATCTAATCACTCAATAGCATCACAAGACATATATGTGTCAGTTGTGCAAATGTTGATTGGTATGCATATTGTTTAGAGGTGCATATGTTTGCACACACACAACATTGAGGTGTATAGCAATGAAAGCTATGTGTAGTACTGTGTTCACAATAACTGGATGGGGTATAGTACCATAGGCCATCATCATGAAGCATCATGTGGTCTCTCTAGGCTACAAATGTTTCCCAAACCAGCACTAATCATGCTGTACTGGAACTGTACTATCTTGGCTACATTCACCATTTCACAACCAGTTGTTACATGGGTTTGTAAGGAGGCCAATAAGGAGCATTCCCTGACATGAATGTGTAGTGTGTTGCAGAATGTTTAAATGCCCCATGATAGGCCTCTACCCCTCAGGTATATTATGTGTAATGTTTGGATGAGATTTTGGATACTGGAGTGTGTCTTTACAGAGGGTTTGTGAATCCTTTATGTGTAGCATGTTAAAATGCTCTGTGTATGACATAGTTGTGTATGTTACGTGCATGTTGAGTATCAACTTTGCTTATTCAATGGTCACTACAGTGTAGCCACATTTGTTTGAGATGGTTTGGGTATTGCATGTGTTTGAGACAGCTAATCACATTAGTGAGATGTGCGTGGTCTTACACCAAACATGCACAGCATGCATTATTTGTAGGTGTGTTACATGTGTACATGGCCTACACCTTAACTATGACATGCAGTTTTTATTTACAATAATAAATGTAGAACACACTCACCAGCATCTGTCCACCACCTTGATGTCACCCCAGAGGGACCTACATATAGATGAGACAGTTTGTCAGTGGCCACAACTGCGCATTGCTGCTGCATGTTTGCAAACTGACAGTAGAACAACAGTTTACATTCACAGGCCTACAGATTATGTTCCAAATGATCAGTATTGCACATCAACAGGCTCCGCATCTTCTAACTACACACTCCACATCTTACATATGCATGATCTACAAATACAGATAACAGTAGTCTACAGATATGCCATTTTACCTGCATTCTCCATGTGTGCTTGCTGGGTGGCTTCAACCTCCATCATGGTGTATGTCTGCTGCTGTTGTTGTTGGGCAGATGCCACGAGGCTCAGGAGCAGCTCCTCCACTCTGGTGAGGGGGGAGTGGATATTAACACCACCTCCTGTTGCAAGCTGTTGTCTCTGCACATCAGAAGCACACTGACAGACATGTCTGAGTAGATCACTGCAGTGGTGGCGTACCTGCTCATATGTCCGGTTATGCAGGCCTACCTCATTTACTCTCCGGACAACATCTTGCCACATTGCAGTACACTCCTGTTGGTTCTGACTGGTTTATGAGAACATTAGACTGTAGTGCTGAATCATACAGCTAGTAATGATCTCATCTTCAGCACTACTATAGCTGGGATTTCTGTGATGTTCCATGATCCCTGGAAGACATAAAGAAAAAATATGTCTGATCAAGTCATATGGCACATTTAACATTATACAGTACAGATATCAATGAACTGCCATATATAGCAACCTATTAGCTAACTGAGAGTGAAACACTTTAATTACCACTTATCACTGCTCACCCCACAACTGCTTGAAAGTGCCTAGCTCACTCTATCTAATGAACCATGTTCTGCACAGCAACAAAATAAAATCACTATATAAGACTATACAAGAGTACCTGGCACACTGTATGCAACACAATGCACCATCTAGCCACAGCAGATATACATCAAGCTGATGTGTAAAGAAATATGTCATCCATCACAATGAGTGTAAGGTCCAGTAAATGTATTACTATTATACCACACAACTTGTTAATGACAAACCTGTGGCCAAAATATGTGCACAATTGGGAATATAGGTTGCATACTGCTGTAGTCCACTATAAATGTTGCTAGATACGCAGTTATATGTTTTACCACACATATGACAGAGGACATGTTACAGACATACCCACACACACATCAGACATAATTACAGGACACAAAGGTATGGCAACCCAGATAAGCTTTACGTGTGCACTATACAGTACTGTGTGTCAGTACTTAGAAAACCTTAATCTTGAGGAATGTAATCTGTGATGAATACAGGGACCACACAAAACAGTGGATGCAAGCAATGTGGACATACACCATACTTTGCTGTACAGGCCCAGAGCTTCAAGTAGTACTACAGTACACAGAGGATTTGGATTCAACATCAGTACCAATCAATAATCATAGATGTAGTGCTTTAGCCTCCAATGACACACCCCAGTTAAAACCAAGGGACTTAATCACACTGTATGCCATAGCACTTTTTCTGCCTAGCAACAGAATACACAGCTTTTGCTGGGATCAAAGCAAGGACCCATAATGCCATGACATAAACAGTTTCCCACTAAGCTATCCCACAAATACATATCTTTGACGTGTTCACAAACACATTGACCATCACAGTCAGTCAACAGTACAGAAAATCTATGCAACAAGTAGATGTAGGTGTGTATGAGTATATATGACTCTCTCTCTCTCTCTATATATATATATATATATATATATGTATATGTGTGTATATATATATATATATATATATATATATATATATATATATATATATATATGTATATATACATATACACATCCACTGGTGTAAATATACATATATATGTAGGCATATATACATTTCACCTTTCATAGTGGGAATATCAATTATACAAAGGATGTAAGGTGTACAGTAATGTAATAATATCGCACAGTCTTGTGATAAATGCATTGAAAGTGTTCACAGCCCAGGTAGCTTTAGCAGGCCTCACTGGCTTCAACATTGCAAACTGAATAAACCATCCACACTGTTTAACCACCACATGTCATATACCAGCACTATATGCTGTCTTGTTTGTCACACACTAAAACCTGCATACAAATATGTGCATACTAACCTTCGCCAACATAAATATATCTCCACCCTTCACAAACAGTTGCAATATGGCCCCTGCTCTATGCACATATACAGATGTGAATATATTTGACACATATATATTTATCCATATGTGTGTGGCATACACACACAATGTCCACACTGTTGTAAGTCCCTGGACCTCACAGCTGAACTGTTGGGCCTTGCTGCAACACAAACAGGTGTCACATGTGAACACACACTAACATTAGAGGGGGTATATATAGCTACAAATGCTAGATAAGCATACTAGACTGCTACAGCAGTTGCCAATGTTAAGCTACACTTTAATATGACTATCATGCATGTGTTGCTCTGTCACACTCATGTTTATATAATGGCAGTGCTAATCCCCCCAACAGCCATTGGCCACACTACTGTACAGAACACAGATAACATGGATCAGATCTTTGACATTTAATGCTGAGCTACACATTTCACAGGTATGTCCCACTGCCACGGTTACACACTGTATTATCCATAGAAGTAGTTATAGGTTCATATATTGGTACTGGGCTATCAGTCCTAGGGCCTATACAAGCCTAGCCATAACAATTCACTGGCTATTTCTTCCCACACTATTTACTTCCCTGGACCCCTGTCTGGAAGGGCGACTGATGTGATCCCCGGGGTTAATTTCCTTTCTCCCATCCAATCATCAAGGTTCCTTTTGAAGAGGGCCAAAGAGGCACTCTGCTTGACATATATGGGCAATCTATTCCAGAGTGTAGCATGTCCAACAGCTCTGGGTTTGACATGGCCTTGTATGTTAAGCAGAGATCACCTCTGAGTAGACGATATGAGTATAGCTGGAGTTTTTTAAGGCTGTCAGCATAGGGCATCTGCTTTAGGCCTGTGATTCTTTTAGTGAAGTATTTCTGTGGCCTTTCCAGTTGTTCCAGATGTCTTGAGAGGTACATACCAAACGGGGCATTGTATTCTATAATGGGTCTAATGAGGGATGAGTACAGTGGGACAATGACCTCCTTTTTTCTGGATGAAAAGCCCTTAGTGATGAGGTGTGCCACATAAAAGGATTTCCTGACTGTTGTGGCGATGTGGTTATTGAAGGTGAGACCACTGTCCACCTGTGTCCCTAAGTCTCTTATCACACTTTCAGTGTTTAGTGTACTGCCACCTATATGGTAATTCATGGATACATGTTTTTTCCCAAAGGGGATAACTATACATTTCTTGGCATTGAGCTTGAGCCCATGGCTCTGGCTCTGGCACCAAGCATCTGTTTCTGTAAGGCCCTTTTGTAGAGTATCCCCATCATATGGGGATTCAATAATGGCTCCCAGTTTGCAGTCATCTGCAAACTTTGTTAGCCAGAGTCCCTTAGTGTTGGCCTGTACTTCATAAAAGTAGATGCCAAACAAGAGCGGTCCCAGGACTGAACCCTGAGGTACTCCACTTGTCACTTGTCTGGAGCTGGATTTAGAGTCGGCTACTTTTAGAGTGTGGGTTCTATCAGTAAGCCGGTTAGCAACCCATTGGGTGATGTAGGGATTAATGACCAGCTTAGTAAGTTTATCTATGATTCCAGAGTGGGGGATGGTGTCAAAGGCCTTGGCAAGGTCTAGATAGGCTGTGTGGACCACCTTACCCTTGTCCATGGCTCTGGAGACTGATTCGAAGAAGTCACTCAGGTTCAGGAGACAAGATCGGCTCTTCACAAACCCAAACTGGGTGGGGTCCAGTGTTTGAAGGTTGCCAATGTCTTTGTTTATAAGTTCCATGATAATACGCTCCATGGCCTTGCAGATAAGGCTTGTCAGACTGATGGGACGGTAGTTTCCGGGATCCAAGGTGGATCCCCCTTGTGGAGTGGGATAACTGTAGCTCTGTGCCACTCAGTGGGCATGAAACCTGAGGTGAGGCTATGATTAAACATGACACTTAGGTGAGGTGCCAGTTCATATTGTAGTTCATGTAGTACACAGCCCGGGATGTCATCTGGTCCCATGGATGCTGTATTCTTAGCTTTGGAGAGTGTGTTTTTTATCTGTGTGGCTGTTATTACTGGAATTTGGCAATCTTCCGGTATTGAGATGGGCCATTTAGGGGGTGAGAGGGGGGTGAAGTTGGCACTGAATCTATCTGCCAGGATATTGGCAATATCCTTTGGATCAGTATATTTATTGCCATTCTGTTTTAGCTCAGAGCAGATCTGAGCATTGCCATTTAGATTCTTGACATAGTTATAGAATGCCTTGTGGTTGTCTTTGAAATCTTTGGCAATTTTATTTTCATAACTAGCTTTGGAGGATTTTATGAGGGATCTCAGTTTCTTACTGAGGCTGGTAAGGGAGTTTTTTGCATCCTGGGATTTTCTTCTTTTCTGCAACAGTTTCTTCCTTTTGTTGTAAAGTTTGTTTATGGCAGGGGACCACCAGATTGGCTTCCTTTTTTGGATGAGAGTATCTTGGTTCTATTTGGGATGGCCCGATTCATGCATGAGTGGATGTGCTCGTACAGTGCCTTAGTGTAGGATTCAGCAGTTGAACTTTCAGTTCCCGTCTGCATGGGTGTCATGAAGTTTGTCACTTCTGACTTGAGTAGCATAAAGTTGGCTTTGGAGAAGTTTTTTTTGGAGGTTTCCTTACTGGTGGGGGAGGGTGGGATGTGGATGTTAAGGGTGATTCGCTTATGGTAAGACCTGACTAACGAGGGGGTGACCATAGGTGTGGATCATCAATTCCCATGTTGGTAATGACCAGGTCTAGGATATTGAAGCCTCTGGTGGGACTATGGATTAGTTGATCCAGGACGTTGGAATTTATGAATTCCAAGAACCGTTGGGCAAAGATGTTGGCACATGAGTAGTTTTCCCATTTAATGGCAGGGTAGTCAAAATCACCCAGTATTAGGGTGTTTGGTTCTATCTTAATATTTTCCAGTATGTTTAGAAAGGTGTAGTGAGAATCTGGGGGTATGGTGGGGGATCTGTAGCAAGCTACAATTCGGATTGCAGTCTTACTTAGTGTTAGTTGCACCTGGAGAATTTCAAATGCATTGTGTTGGGCAACTAGCCTGGTGGTGTGAATATCCTTGGTGAATATTGACACTCCTCCACCTTTAGTGTTTCGGTCCTGGTTTGGTGGCCGAAAAGTATGGTAAGAGTTGTAGCCTGGTATTGCAGGGGTGCTCTCGGGAGCCTTGAACCAGGTCTCAGTTACTGCACAGATATCGATGTTCTCCATTTTTAGGAGTTCCTCGAGAGAGTGCATTTTGAGGTTTAGACTTCTAGCATTGAGTAGCATTACCTTCAGATTTTGCATGCTTGTACCTGTTACGGTGGTGGTTTTGCCCTTTGAACTTTGCCTAAAAAAGGCACTATAGGGGTGGCAAGAGCCTTAGCCAGTAACCTGAATCCCAGGGGTGACAGGTGCAGACCATCTCTGGCAAAGCATTGTGGTCTGTCAATCATGTCGTCCCAGGCAGAGAGATACTGGATCCCCTTTGAATGACACCAGAAGCTTAGCCAATTGTTGAAGTCAATCATTTTGTCCTTATATTGTGGTATCATTCTGGGCAAAGGCAGGATGCTACTCAGGGCTAGGGTCATACCTGCCTGGGCCACATGATCCGAGAGCTCTTCCATGTCTCTTTTCATGTAGTCCAGGGAGGTACATCTCAAGTCATTCACTCCAACATGGACAATGACAGAGTCATATTTGTACTTGTTGTGGAGTGACTTGAGTGCATGTGTTATGTGGTGGATCCTGGCACACGACAGGCAGCTGGCTGTAATTTTCTCCTTGTTCAACCTGGTGAGAGGGACATCAGTGTGCCAGACTATTGAGTCACCTATGACTAAAGTGTTAGGTACATTGTCTTGCCTTAGGGGATGTAGCTGGGTGGAACACTGGTGTTGTGAACTATGTGAAACTTTGGTTGTGATTTGTGTTTGTTTGCGTTTCAGCTTTAGAAGTCCTTGTTGCTTGGGCAGGTTACATTTAAGGGCCTCTGCATATGTGGATTTAGTGTTGCTATATGTGGGTGTTGGTGGTGTGGGTTTAGAAGGGCTATGTGTTGCTTGAGGTGTAGTGTGGGTGTTAACCTTCTCCTCTTGACTGTCTAGCACACTGGTGGAGAGAGCTTTGCTTCTATTTTGGCTATGTAAGTGCATCTCTCACAGGTTGTAGTGTTGGGTGGTAAGAGGAGACGGTTGTCTGTGTACATGAGGCAATTGCTGCATTGCCCAAGTATGCCCAGATTCACCAGGTGGACAGGAGAAATCACCGGAAGCTGACCCTTGGACATGCCTGGTTTGGTGCTTTTTTTTTTTTTTTGTAAAGTACAGGAGCTGTTTTCCCTTACATTAGCAAGGTTCTTTGCAATTATAGGCTGTTTAGTGCCTACTATTAATTTCTCCTTATTAACAAGGAGAGTTGAGTGCTTGTATCAGTTTAAGGCTTCCTAGTGCTTTCCAGCAGGTATTATAGAAAGTGCTAGTCACAGGGATGCTTAAAGGTAAGATGAAAAAAAAATGCACAACGCAGTGTGCACTAGAGAAGTTAGATGTAAAAGTAGGTAACTTAAGTTTTACCTGTTTAAAAAATTAAGGTTTAGTGGAGAGTTGCTATTTTTAAAACAGCAAGATGGGTTGAAAGGGGTGGTCACTTTTGTGTTCTGGTACTATGGAATACAGTAGGGTGGCCAATAAATTTAAATAGTTGAAGGGGAGGGATTTCAAAAACTTATGATTTTGTGATTACTCACACAAGCCAATGAAAGTAGAGAGGAAATGAGATATATGGTCAGATTAACATAAGAGGCAGACAACTAGAAAGACAGTGGTATTTAACAAGACAACTGTAACTGGGTGGGAGGGCAGGAAAAAAATTCTGCTCTGTGACTCAGAAGAGAGAGAGCTGTGGTCCCTTTTGAAGTTTTAATATGCTGTTAAAGCAGAATGCAAGTAAAACCCAAGGTTAAGAAAACAAACCACAGTATTCAAAATATAGAAAGGCAAATAATTAATACAAAATACAAAAAAGTAAAAGCAAACTAACCTTTCCATCACAGCAAAGTGTAGTAGAGTCTGGATTAACCTTTCTGGCAAAGCTCTGAAATGTTTTATTTTACTCCTTAAATAGAAGGTTTAGTTCCTAGCTCCACCCCCTCAGTTAACAAATGATTAATCTTAAGTGACCTCTTCTATCTTATGAATGAGTCCTGAATTGATCAGTTCTAATTTCTGCCTGATTCAGTTCTAATTTCTGCCTGACTCAGAAGAGAGAGAGCTGTGGTCTCTTTTGAAATTTTAATATGCTGTTAAAGCAGAATGCAAGTAAAACACAAGGTAAAGAAAACAAAGCACAGTATTCAAAATATAGAAAGGCAATAAAGTAATACAAAATACAAAAAATAAAAGCAAACTAACCTTTCCTTCACAGCAAAGTGTAGCAGAGTCTGGATGAGCCTTTCTGGTAAAGCAGGACATCTGTGCATAGATAAGTACTGCTGCCACATATGAATGGTTCACATTATGTAGACTACTTTTCAAAAACATCTACTACATGCCAGTAAATACATATGTGTCACATACCTTTCCTTTGTATGATTTGGTATTATTTTTTTTTCTTTTTCCTTTTCTCTGTCTCTCTCTCTCTGTCAGTCTCTGCAATAGAGTGATTGAGTTTGTTGGCAGCGATTGCAGCCTGCTTTTGTAGGTATTTGCACATGAGCATGTGATGGCCTCTGCACCAATTAGTGGCCACCATTTGCTAATTGCATGCAGCCTGCAGTAATCACTGTCATAGCAACCCAGTACTATAAATTGCTAACTCGGGTAGGCGTGGCCCTTTCAGCTTTCCAAGATGGAGATCATCCTTGTTTGCTGTGGACATCATTGTTTAAGACAGAAGGTTGGTATAGTTCCTATATCAGAAGCCAGGGGTGTAGCCAGTGATTTACATTTTGTACTCAGACCTAAATGTTGCTACTTCCAGTACACACTTGTCAGTGTAGAAATGTACTCACCCCTCAAAATGCTAACCCAAGATACATGGGAGGATGTACTTTCTTTTCAAATTTTACAATTAACTGCCATACAAAGCTAGTTATTGAGATGTATTCCTTTGGCACAAGAATTGTTTGTGAACTGCTATACTGTGAATATTCATTTACTCAGTTCTAAACAGTTTGTGCTTTTTTAGTGTTGACATTAGCACAAGCTGCTCAAGAAAACTGGACACATTTCAGTACTGTGAGTATGCTTACCTACATCCTTGGGAGACCCTGCACACACAGGTATATTCTATATTTGGGTAGGGGTGCAGATGTACAGAGAGCGTACGTATTATTGTGTGAATTTTATCTTCCTGGACTTACAGGGTTGCTGTGTACATGTTAGTTTATCAAGGCAAATAGTCTGTCTGTGTAACTCCCAACTGTGGACCTAACCACACGGTAGACAGAGATTAGCCTGTTATTCTTTGTCTGTGCACCACCCAGTCTTTTCAGCACTAGAGCAATGGCATTGTTACAGTTGTTTGCTACCAGTACATGGCTACATCCTTTTGTATTTCAGTGTTGTATTCCTACATAAGGGTATGCTTCCGGAACTCCTTCCCAAGCTATTTGCACAGTGTGTAACAGCAGAAAGGCTGATATGCCTCTGTGTTTCTGCCTCTGCCAGACCTCTCAAAAACTCAGGTATATATTTGAACAGACTCAGGGAAAAGTAGAGAAAAAGTAAGGGGCACCTTTAAAATATTAGTGCCATTAAGTTGACACTTTGAGAGAACCAGACCATATGGATTAATACACCTTCTGTGAAGTAAAAAAAGTGTCTAACTCTTAATTATTGTCATTACTCATTACGTGTAATTCACCACCTTTCTGGCCAAAGTCAGTAGTTTTTGGAGGGATTCAGAGGGACAGAGCAAATTTTTTGTTTCAAAATCAGGGACATCCCTGAAAATTAGGGACAGTTGGGAGGTATGGCCTCTGCCCTAAACAGATATGCCAGTGTTTGTCCTGCTATGATACTGTTGGGGTTGTAAAGTGATGGTGTAACATTATCTCCTGCTAGAATGGCTGCTTCTGTTATCACAGTCATGTAATGTAATCCCACAACAAATGTTGGTAAAGATCCACAGAACAAGTTGTGTGGTATGGCATTCCTATTTTTCCTTTACAATCACTCATTTTGATGCATGATATATTTATTTCAGCACCAACTTGTATATCTACTGTGGCTTAGTGGTACTTTATGCAGTGTAGCGTGTGCAAGGTCTGGGGTTCGAGACTGACATAGGTGTTTTATTTTGCTCCTGAGCAGAACAAGGGCCCTCACATACAGAGTGACTAAGGCATTTTTAAGCAGTTGCAAGCGGGTTTGCGTGGGTTTGCACAATGCTTAGCAATGCTTAACTAAGCGCAAACAAGCACACACTTGCGCAAACCCGCTAACTACCGCTTAATGGTGCTTACTCCTGCTAACCCCAGTGTTCATTTCTTTGAAAGAAAAGAAAAATGGGGAAATAGGAAAGTGGTGAAAAAGAGGCACAAAGAGGGAAAGACAGTATGGAAAATAGCTCGGGATGTGCAGGACGGGTGTAGGTAAGGTCCACAGCTGCCCATTTCTTTAACAGCAACAGCTGTGCATATGGAATAAATTTGGAGGTAAATATGAAACCTTCAACCCCTGAGAGAGGGGTGAGGAAAACAGAGTATGTTGTAATGCCAATTAAATTACATTTTATTTGTCCAGGGGACATGTGTGCAAAATGGGCAGCTATGTATGTGGCGTCATCTTTTTTTGGGGGAGCAGATTGCCCCTTTTTTTTTCAGGTGAGAGTGGAATGTGGGGTAGGGGAAGTAGGTATATTTGGGGAGGTAGGTTGGGGATGTAAACAGACAAGACAAACAAGATGCATACAGGGGCAGAATATGACACATGTGGTGGGTGAACAGCATTGACAGGGAGGGATGTTGGGAAATCGCAAGCCCATGAGCCCACAGATGGCAACAGTGGAACTGAGATCCCCACCAATGGGCAGTCACCACTGCACCTTCACAGCCCAGAGGGTGGCTGTGCTGGGGGCTGTGTAGGAGGGGCAAGCTGACCTGGGAGTTGTGCCACTCGTGCCTCAAGCTGGCATAGAGGTTCTGCAACAGAAAGCTCGATCTCTCTATGCACCACAGCCCAGACTGTTCGAAGGGTAATAGGTGGCCCTCCTCCACCCATGCTTGCATGGGGGGGCTGAGCCCCATCCTCTGCAGCACTTCCACTCGAAGGTGGCACAGGGCCAATGGAGGAGGAGGTACCAGGCTGGGCACCGGACCTGCTGGTGCCAGGTGCCATGGCCAGCTGAGGTGGGACAGGTGGGTCCACTGGGACCAGCCTTCCCATACAAACTATGTTTTGGAGAATTTAATAAAGATATGGGTTAGTAACAGTCAACAGCATTCCAAGTTAGTTATAACAGCATGCAGAAGTTTTCCCATTAATCCAACACACCAGAGTTTCAACAGTTGAAAAGCAAGCATAACACATGCATATATAAAACAATAGTGGACATTACAACAGCATGCAGGTTTAATTGATGGCAACAGGCCACCAATATTGTGGTATTTGAACAGGGCACATGCATAGAAATGAATGCAAATATTTATAAACCAATAGGACATATGTCCCAACAAATGTTTTGAGATTAGACGTACCCACTGAGGTGTGGAATTGCATTTTTTATGCACATACAGTAGGGTGGAAAAGATAGCTCAATTAACAACTTATATATCCTTCTAGTTTACACTACATTCCTATTAACTGCAGTTATATGTCCCTTACATGTATTATTACACTACCCAATATCCTTCTATTGTGCAATTGGATTTTGCTAGATCATTATATACATGAGCTGTATCTGACATACAAACTGTCCAGGATGCAGATGTTACTGCTACATATTTTGAGAGTTGCTCACACACACTACTGCTGAGATGGTACACTAACAGCTCTACTTTCATATAATTATCTAGATATGCTCAGGTGTAATTATCAGTTATATGTTAACAGTTCCCTACATTTCTGGCAGCACACTGACATTTCTGGGGAACACAATACCAAGCTACTCATGTGCCAGATTAACCTGTACATGGTGGGCATGAACCAACAGCTAAGGGCTGTAAATATGCATAAAGCTACTGGCACTCCCATCATCCACTTTATATGGGACTACCCAAGTGTGGGTTAACTAACACTGCTTAATACAAGAGTACTATTTCTAAAATGCAACAATACAGCAACATATCAAAGAAAATCACACAGATGCACTCCAGGAATTATACCTTTATTAAAGATTTATTACACCTTTATTTATTGGGTTAAAACACTTTTTGAAGGCTCTCTCATTTCTTTTATATAACAGTACATGCAGAATAATTATTAAACAATTATCATACCTTTATTTATTGGATTAAAACACTTTTTTGAAGGCTCTCTTATTTATTTTATATAACAGTACATGCAGAATAATTACTAACCTGCCTGGTGACGCAGCCTTTGCAGCCTATCTTTATGGGCTTGCTGATTCATAGCCCAGACACCTGCAGCTGTGAAGTAAATGCAGTGATAATGAGACATACCTATCCATAGTATAGACAAGAATATCAATTCTTAAATACTTAATACAATGGCTACTTACTCAGTACTGGGACATTTGCCATCCCACAGGCCTCCTGGATCCACTGGTCCAGTTGATCCTCCTTACATCGCTTCAAGTCAGAGTAATGGTGCCTGACCGGCTCACCAGTCGGAGGAACACCAGTGGCACTGGTGAGATCATGAGCTAGACAGTTCCAGGGCTCCATTTTGTATTGGGTGCCCTGGTACTGGCCTCACTGGAGTCTTTCCTCATGATTGTGGACAAGGAGCCAAACCATTACTTTGGTCTCCTCAATGCCCCAATGTTGTGCTCAAAATTGAGTGCCTTCTCCAGCACTGGCCATGCTGACTGCAGAAGGGAGCTACAACCAGTTATGGCAAGTATTCCCACCTGTGGAGCTTAAATATGCCTCATTTCCCACACTTATTTGTGATTGGCCAGTTTTGAAAAAACTCAGCTGTAGGCACACCTGCTTAGCTGATGTTAGCAATGTTTAATATTCCTTTGATAGATATGTGTCTGTTGAAAGTGCATGGTTATGAAATGCTGTCACGGCTTAGTGGTTATATTGTGACTATAGTGTACAGTATCCTGAGTTCGAGCCCTGTCACTGCTTTTTATTTTCCTACTGGTCAGACCTGAATGATTAAGGTACAGTAAAGGAGGTGTGGCCATGTTTAGCCGACTTTGCTCAACTTTGCCCGACTTTGCTCAGCATTGCTCAACGCTGCCCAACGTTACCCGACGTTGCTCAACATTGCCCGACTTTGTGCTGGTTAGCGCGGTGCGCAGCTACACACAAACATGTTCTGTTTGTGCTAGTTTGCGCAATGCACAGCTCCACGCAAAGACATTGCGCTAGTTAACGCAGTGCTCAGCTATGAGCAATTAAATATAAATATGCTCAATACTGGTAAAATATGCTTAACAGTGCTTTACATTGCTTAAAATAATTTACTCATGCATCAGTATGCATAACCATTTCACCTTCCTATAAATATATATATATATATATATATATATATATATATATATATATATAAAATTCGTTCACTACTACATATAACATCTCAATGCATTTTACAAAACTTTAAATAATATATGTCAGGAAATATTTTTGTATACAGTTTTCAAACAGAAGATGAAAAGTGTAGTGGTGGGACTCGAACCGGGAATGCCTCCTCTTCGTGCGAAGGCTCTAACCAGTATGCTATTGCTATTTTGCTTAATTTGCATATATTTTTCTTATTGTCCTCTTTGGTGTCTAAACTGCTAACTGTAGCTAAGCAATGGGCAAACCCACGCAAACACACGCAGATACGGGTAGCTATATCAGAAATGAAAATAAAGACATTTCTTTTACTTTTTATATTTGTATGGGGTTTACTATATGGGGGAGAGTAGTATTAAAATGGAGACATGTGAGCGGACTCGCTCATGTAACTAGACATTTCCCGAGTTTCAAACTTGCAGGGGCGTGGATTTTTGGACTGATCGGCAGTCTGACATGCCCCCTACACTCGTCCACGCTCCATGCTAGTTTTAGAGTTGAGGCAGCGCACCCTCATTAATATGCATGGTGCACTGCCATCTTACTCTTAGACTGGCTCTTCCATGTAAGACTAATTTAGTCTTACACAGAAGATTAGTGAATACTGGGGATTGTCTGAATCTCTGGTGCAGAGGGATGAAACCCCAGCTGCAACCCAAGCGACTAAGGTTTGATTAACAGTCATGACACTGTAGAAGCCAGACAGGGAGGGAGAGAAATAACCCAGATGCCTCTCCTGGATTGATTTCTCTGAACAAACCACTTCACATGCTTTATAGAAGGGAGTGGGGTTACTTGATGTCCTTTGGGAAGTGAGGGATGACCAGCACAGTCATCCCATTACATATCTCCTTTCCTTTCTCCTGAACCATCACAGGGAGTTAGACCCATAACAAAGAAAAAATAAGAAAATATATCTGCCGTAATGTTAGCCCTCTAGGCTGACTCTCGACCTACTGCAGAAGGCATGAATGGGTCAACTGAATGAAACAGGGCGGCTAACTGTCAGAAATCAGGAAAATACATGCAAACAGCAAAATGCAGATATTTTACAATGACAACCATAATAACAGTATCAGTTTTACAGCAATTCACGTATTTTGTCTATTCTTTACCAAACCTGTGTCAAATTTCACAAAATAAGTGCTGAAGTCATGCATATTCTTTCAGAGAAAATCTTGCAGTAAAACACTTTAATAACCATATTGTAGTACTAGAGCCTGGATCTTCACCATAAGATAAAGAATAGTCGCAACTATTCAGGACTATTCATACATATGTTTTCTCACATCACTTTTTCCTGGGAATCAGACAAAAGTCACTTTGCAACTATTTGTTTCAGTTCCACTTTTCTGTTAACAGTAGGATTTGCTGAAAGTCAGCAGTAGCACTGCTGGTTACACTTTCATTTTAAGTCACACTTTTTTACTGTTCTATGCAAGTAGCAGACCAGCTGTAACTCCCCCCCCCCCCAAAAAAAAAAATACAAACTGCATCCTTTCCTGTTTTTCCTGTAACTGTCTTTGCATCAGTTTCTGCAGAGGTTCAGGAAGATGTAGTAAATGTTAGTGAGATGCAAGTCACTGAGGCAAATGTTCCTGAAGAAAGAAAAATATAAATTTAGTACTGGGCAGCTATTTGAACAATTTCTGAATAACACATTTTACAAGATGTTGCATATTTATTTTGTTATGGTTGTAAATATAATTAAATACACTTTTCCATTAACTCTTTTGGCAACCAGGGACATTATTAGTACAGTATCTTACCCAAAGATGTGATTGTGCAAGATTTGCATGTCTGAGGGGATTAAAATAACATTTCCTGCAGTTCGTTGCTTCACAGTTCACCTAAGGTGTGTTAAATATCCACCTTGCTGTGTATTATTTTTAGATGTGTGAGATTGTCATTCTGCAAAAATTGTGTATTATGTTACAAGATAGATAACTAGAAAGAGCACTAGTTTACAGTGACAGAAAGCATGTACACAGAAAATAAAATAACATATACTAGCCAGTACATTGGGAGGTTGGTGTAATGGTTAAGGTGTTTGCCTTACAGACACATGGCACAGGGTTTGATTCTCACAGGGAGTAATTGGATAGGCTTAAACTGATCCACAAGGGTAGGTAGCCTAGTACTAATCTATATATATTTTTTGCAGAGATCTCATTTTTTCACAGATGATGTATTACTTTGGGGAGATATATTTTGTATCCAACTAAAGGTCTTATAGTAGCTGTCGCTACAAAGCAATCTGGATGAATGCAAGCAGCTGAGGTGTTTAAAGCAAAACTAAATGAATGCCACTATACAGTTCTTAATGCGGGTGAATATGGTTTCAATAATTAGCACTGAGTTCATGCCATGTATGATGCTTGAAATGTTCTGCATGACATCATTCCCATGACTCGACCTAAGTTCCTGAATTAATTATAGAGAAGGAGACTGGAAAATAATGAATCGAGTTAATAAATAATTTATGCTTAGGATCAGGTGTGCAGAGGTTATGAAGCTTAAATTCACACCACTGGTACCAGATAATACCAGGGATATAACTCTTTAATCCTGCTCTCTTGTCAGCAATTATTAATGCAGGGATGTGAGTAACCTTAAGAGTTTATGCCAAATGCAGACTAGTGCCTCAAATTATGACCAATTCCTCTTACAATCAAGTAAAATTTACATGCTGGGTTTTAATCACAGGGTCCCCAGATTTCGTCCACCTCAGTCTGAGTCCATTGCCTTTTAGTGTAATCTTGCCAATCTTGCCAATACATATAAACACACACACACACACACACACACACACACACACACACACACACACACACACACCGTTGCCCAGGAGGAGCTAATGATACTACGATCTCTTTAGAATACGTAAACTCTGTGTAGGCTTTGCACTAAGCCTAAATGGAGTTTACTGAATCCACAGACATATTTTGCTGCCTCTAGTTTGAAAAGAGCTCATTACATCCATAACTGAGAATGAAGAAGAAGAAAAACAGGAATCGTGATGAAGCTTTCTGTGCCAATTAGAAATTTCCTAAATCAAAACATCAGTCCGGTACTGAAAAGAAAGGGCAGCAGTAGCCTTAGTTCAGTACTCCTCAGTGGTTATCGTTTTCAAAACCAAAGGAATGTGTTTGCCTTTTAAACCAAAACACTAGAAAATATAGAGAGTTACATTCCAAGATGAGGCAAAACAGCTCTTGGTAAGAAGTAGTAAGTGTAAAAATAATAAACAGTGCCAATAAAAAATATATATATAAATTCCACATATCCAGCAAAATATTGAACTCTTGAAATTTTTACATCTAAGAAAATGCTTCCTGACATACCTCTCAACTGTCGAGATTTTTGTAACATGTCCCTATTTTTGCCTCATATATTTGGTCTTTTCCTCATAATATTTGTGGTTTTCTGGCAAACTAGTGAGGACTGAAGTTACTAAATTATGACAACTGTTTGCGTTTCCGACTTTATATCCATTGGAAAATGTATGCTAATACAAAACTCCCTGTGCTATCAACTTTTTAAGTTTATAAGAGCAATATTTAAAATGTGTCCTTGATTTTGGGTCTTTGTCCCTCATTACTGTTGGCTTTGTCCAGATTTTTTGTGCTTAGAGGTTGAGAGGTATGCCTCCTGACAATAAGCATATAGCCAGAGTACTCAAACATACCCATGTTGTGGATATTTGACTTATGAAACCCATAAGGCAAGAAGAGTGAGTATATTTCAGTCACACACTGTTATACTAATGAACCTACTAAAATGTAGTACGGCCTGAAAAAGATTAACAGACCTCAGTGGTTAAGCACAGGGCCAGAGATCTAAAATGAGAATGTCATGCACACAGATACAAAAGCAATACAAATGGAGACAGACTTTTTTTTTTTTAATTTTTTTATTTTTTTTTTATTTATTTATTTATCATTTTGTTGACCGGGAAAGTCCGACTAGGTTCCACAGAGCCTGTTTTCAGCAGAGGCCCAGGGAGAAATGCTCCAGATGCATGTCTTTGGAATGTAATTTCATTTTATTTTATTTCATTTTATAATTTCATTTGATTGTTATCTTAAAAACTTCAGAAAAAAATACAAATTCATAAGTTCCCAAAGTTTTGAACTCTTGTAATACAATATGCTGCTGTTGTTTGTGTGAAGGGAATAAAGCCCTGACTACGGCTCAGCTGACCTGGGTTTGATTAGTGGCACAGTTGACTGATGAAGCAGCAGGGAGGAATGGGTGTGGCCATTCCAGGTGGGAGGGCATTTGATGATGATGCCTTAGAGGAGGCATGTTCCAAAGAGAGGAGTTGTTCTCAGAAATAATCATCAAGCACGAGAGGTGGGGAAGAGAATGGCTAGGGTATATATAAAAAAAGGATGTATGCAAAGATGGCCAAGCCCCCAGGATGCACTTAGGATCCATGACTGGACACAGCAATAAAGGAGTAAGTTCGGGGGGGGGTAGGAGATGAGTTGGTAGACATGTCATGGACATGAGGCACTGGAGAGCCAGGATGGTTAAATGATATCCCAAGGAGGAGTAAAAAAAATAGTGGCAGGGTTGGCACAATGGTTAATGTTTTCAACTCACAGACACAAGGTACAGTGTTTGATTCTGATCTATGGTCATTAAGAAGCATGGCTAGACTTAAATAGACACCCTGGGTTACTAGCCTAGTAATCACTTATGAGCCTAAATTACAAAATAATGTGTGATTACTAGCAGAAAACTTTAATATGCAAAAAGTGTAGCAAGCAAAATATAGGGGTCACTTATTTACTTTAAACCCAGTCATTAACAGTTTCATCTCATTAGAATCCATTGCTAATTTTCTTTCCAATTTTACTCATAGTTATTACTTTTACTTGATCAGTTATATTATAAGCTAGAGTCCAAGGTGCCCATTTATTCCTATTTTTTGTCTCATATCTGCCAATGTAAGTATTTTATTTCTAGGTTGTATATCCCCCTTATTATTTATTTATTTTATTTACTGACATTTGATTACTGGGAAGGTCTAACTTGGTTAAGGTACCCATTTTCTGTGGAAGACCAGGGATAGAAACTCCAAATACATTTGCAACATGATATACAGAATTTAGACAAGTAATGAGTTACAAGAATCAAATATAAATGCACACTATTCAGGTCCAAGAATATATAGTATGAAGTTATAACTACAAACTTAAAACAGAATAATCTTCAAAAAGATGCAAAGATATAGTGACATTCCTGTAGGGTGAAATTTAGCAAATTTAGTTGAATTTGGAGATATACTTATTTCAGGTATCAGGGTACAGAAGATGAAGAATGTAATAGTCAAAGGCATGTCCAAGTGATAGAAGATGTTAGAGGATGAGAGACAAGAATGATTAAATCACCTGAAGTTTAAATTTATCATTTTTCTTGGAGTAAATTTAGAGTGCATGTTATTGCAATAGTATAATGGTAAACGGAGTGTAGTGAGGAAGGCAGGTTGAGGGGGAAATAGAGTTCGGCTAAGATACAAAAGAGAGATACAAGAGAGATTAGGTTAAAGGACAATTCAGTACAATAGTAATATTAGTGGGGTGGGAGAGGAAAAGTGGAATTTGTATAAGTGTAGGTACATCAATGGTAAATGAGAAGGGAGGCAGGAGGTATTATACCTGGAACATCTTCTTTTGTCAGGGCTTCCCAAGATTTACATTTTCTAGTAACTGCTTTTTTAATGGCAAGCATGATCAAATCTAATAAAATATTATGTGACAATCCTCAATCTTTCTGTTCATTAAATATTAAAATGAAGAATAGGTCACAGTTAATTTAGCTTCCTTATTCCATACATTGTAACATATATCCTGCATTTCCTTCTTAAACTGTTGTAGATTATAACACAAAACACATATCCAGTCCTGCAGTCCTTCCCCAGCACATCTCCAGCATATTTTAGCAACACATAAAAATATCCTGACTAGCCTGAATGGAGTATAAAAATATTTCAGTGAATACTGCCACCCCAAAAAAAGGAATCATGTGGACTCAGTAGCATATCTAGGAATTAGCATTTCTGATATTTCTAAAATAGGACTTTTAATCCTAATCCCTCCCTCTCTCAAACTCTTTGATATTTCACAGTAAAATTATTCAATCCTCTAATAATATCCTATAGGCATTAATTATTATAGCCCACTGAGCAGGAAATTTCCAACTTGTCTCTACAGTCTACCTAGTCCAACAAGGAATAGCTTGTTCATTCATACTGAAACATTTTTATCTGCTGACATTTCTTACTAATATATTATAATATACCTTTGTTACAAAGCCTTACCCATATTTTTTGTCTGTTTGATATTCTGTATTTTTAAATAACTTTCAGAATCAAAAAACGACAGTCCCAATAGTGTAAGTATCTACAACAGCAGCACTACTAACTAGCACAGTATTTGTATTTTTAGTAGAAGGCCCATTTCCATCTCTGAAACAATGTTTTAGCATTGTCTATGATTTGCTCTTGCTCAAAGGTGAGAATGATTGATGACTTCAAAGAGCTTCCTGTATGTAATCATAGATAAGTTAACTTATTTCTATTCTATACATAAGGATATTTTCTTAGTATTTCCTGGAAAGGCTTTTAAGTTATCCTAATTGTCTTTATCTGTGTTTATCTCCCATACCAACCCCCTCTGCCAGAAACCCTAATTTCCTCGATATCCTTTCTACCTTCTCATTTGGCAACACAAAACAGACTAATACGTCATCAGAATATAATTAAATCTTCTAGGTATATTGCCTTAGTTGATATCAAGCTACCCATGAGTCCATCATAGCCCCCACTAGTCATGTTAAAGAGAACTCAATCAGTAATGTAGATAGTGGGCACCCATGTCTAATTCCTCTTCCTAAACTAATTTTTGAGGTAACTAAAGGCCTTCTTTAATTTGTGCTACAGTTCCTCTATGAGTACTTCTAAACATCTTTAGAAAACTGTAAGTACAAGTTTTCAAAAACTATAGCAAATGCTCCCAGATGATATGTGCAGATGTTTTTTTTTAATCGTCAAAACTTAATACTACCAGTAACTTGCCAGATTTAGTTGCATTCTTGGAGAAAACATTTTACTACATTGTCAAAAGTAGTTCTTCCCATAATAAACCCACTCTGATCTAACTAAATTGATGGATGTAGTTTGCTAGTCTTTTGTCCATTAAGACATATGCACCATTTCCATGATTTAGAATGGAAATTTTATTATTCCTTCCTTGTGTATTATTGCTATTATTGCACTCCTCCCACTTTTAGGAGTTTTCCAAATCATCCACTGACCTACTTACCATTTTAAAATACAGTTTTACTGGAGGCTTTTTAAATGAGGAGCTTTAGCTTTTTTCATTCATTTAAGTTCCTGCTGAACCTCATTGTGAACTATTTCACTCATTAGTTAATCTGACAGAATTTGAGTTAATTTCACCATGTGTAATATTCCTGAAGAGAATTCAGTTTGATATCTGACTTCTACCATTATCTCTTCCTCCATATATAGTGTTTCCTGATTACCTCTGTAATTTGTGGGTCTATAATCACTTAATCGAAATACATATTCAACAAAAATGCATTCATCAAACACTAATCAGCAAAACTTATTTCAGTGAACCCCAGACTTTTTTTCCAGGGTTAGGAACCACTCACCCACCAGCACTCCAGAATAGATACTGCACTAAATCAAACCCACCTAAGTGAGGGGCTGTGCCCCACCCCACACCCCCCAACTATATATATATATATATATAGATATATATGTATACCAATTCCGAGCTCGCACTACAGTGGGGAAAAGGGAAAATTTATGATGATGGCCAAATGCTTCCTAACCTTGGGAAAAAATCTGGGGTTCACTGAAATGAATTTTGCTGATTATAGTGTTCAATGAATATGTATTTCGATTAAATGATATAGACCCATAATTTTCTGTGGGTTTACTATCATTTCCCTAATTGTCTATGTCTCTCACCTTATTAACTACTACCTCCATTTGTTGCCTGTCAGTTGTAGGGTCAGAAATGTTTGAGCAACAGAAGAGTTCATAAAATTCCTCACTCCAAGTGTTCTTCTCATTTTTCAATCTTAAAATCAAAATATTTACTCAGTGCTTCCTTTATAGGTTCATAGGTTCATAGGTTCATACTAGGCTATCTGCCCGAGGGCATTTACAAGCCTAGCCCATTGTTTTGTGGCTTAGGCCACCCCTTTAGTATGGGGAACTATACCCATTATTTTTCTGTGCCTCTGTCGAGCAGTGACACTGAGGTAATCCCTGGGGTATATCTGCGATCTCCCATCCATTGGTCAAGATTTCTCTTGAACAAGGCCAGCGAGGTGCTCTGCCTCACATGTACCGGGATTTTGTTCCACAGCATAGGGAGTCTTTGGGTGATGAATCTATCCCTCCAGCACGTCCTATTAATAGCCGTGTCAAGGTTTAAGTCTCCGCCCTTGTGGCTCTGATGGATCTAGATTTTTGAGGTGAAGCATATTCATCAAATCTGGGTTTGACATGGCCTTGTATGTTAGGCAAAGGTCACCTCTGAGCAAGCGGTGGCGACTGAATAGAGCTGGAGTTCTTTCAGTCGGGCAGCATAGGACAGATTTTTGAGACCCTTTATCCTTTTGGTGAGGAACTTTTGTGGCCTCTCCAGCTGCTGCAAGTGTCGGGTCAGATACATTCCGAATGGGGCATTGTACTCAATCATTGGTCTGATGAGTGATGAGTAAAGGGAGACTATGACCTCCCTTGATCTAGATGAGAATCCCTTCATGATAAGGTGGGCAATGTAGAAGGTCTTCCTAACTACTTTAGCTACATGGGTGTCGAATGACAGACTACTATCAACCTGGGTCCCCAGGTCCCTGATAACTTCTTCTGTGCTCAGTGGATTGCCACCTATTTGGTAGCTAGGGGTAACCTTGTTTTTCCCGAAGGGTATGACTATGCATTTTTGGCATTTAACTTTAGGCCGTGGCTCTGGCACCAGTTATCCGTTTCTGTGAGACCCTTCTGAAGGATATCTGTGTCAGATGTGTTTTCTACTATGGCGCCCAGTTTGCAGTCATCTGCAAACTTTGTCAGCCATAACCCTCCTGTGTTTGCTTGTACTTCGGAAAAGTAGATGCCAAACAAGAGTGGGCCCAGGACTGAGCCCTGTGGGACACCACTTGTGACAGGCTTTGAGTCTGACATGGCGCCAGCAGCTCTGACCCTGTGGGTTCTGTCACTCAGCCAGTTTGCAACCCATCTTGTGATGTATGGGTTGACATTTAAGCTGATGAGTTTTTCAGTGATACCCGAATGGGGTATTGTATCGAAGGCCTTAGCTAGATCGAGGTAGGCTGTATGGACTGCCTTTCCCTCATCAATGGCTTTGGTGACTGTTTCGAAAAAGTCAACCAAGTTTAAAAGGCATGATCTGCCTTTGACAAAGCCAAACTGGGTTGGATCCAAAGTCTGCAAATTCCCTATGTCTTTATTTATGAGGTCCATTATGATCCTCTCCATGGCTTTGCAGATAAGGCTTGTCAAGCTAATGGGCCGGTAATTTCCAGGGTCGGTGGAGGCACCGCCTTTGTGAAGTGGTACCACAGTTGCAGTGCGCTACACCCTGGGTACGTATCCAGAGGTAAGACTTTGATTAAACAGCTGTCCTAGCTGTGGGTTTAATTCCTCATTGAGTTCATGGAGCACACAGCCGGGACACCATCAGGTCCCATGGATGCTGTGTTTTTGCTTTGGAGAGAGCAGTTCTCACTTGGGCGCTGGAGATGTTTGGGGGCTGCAATCGTTTGGTATAGATATCTCTCCTTTGGGGAGGGGAGAAGTTTGCACTGAACCTGTCAGCCAGTATGTTGGCAATGTCTGTAGGATCAGTAATCTTCACATCATTTTGAACTAGCTCTGAGCATATCTGGGAGTTTCCTCCCAGGTTTCTAACATAGCTAAAGAAGGCCTTATGATTGTCTTTTGAGTCTTTAGCTATTTTTCTCTCGAAATTTGCTTTGGATGATTTTATGAGAGCTCTTAGTTTTTACTTATAGTGATCAAGGGTGTCTTACCTTTTAAGGATTTTGCTCTATCTTGTAGTAGCTTCCTCCTTTGTTGTAGAGTTTGTTTATGGCTGGGGTCCACCAGACTGGATGCTTGCCTTTGGTACAAAGAGTCTTTGTTTTGCTTGGGATTGCCTTATCCATGCAGTCCTGCAGGTGCTGGTAGAAGGCATTTGTAAGTGATTCAGCGGCTTGAGTACTGTTTTCCCGCTCGGGGCCTTAAAGGAGACCACACTAGTCTTTAGAAGTGTGAAGTCGGCTTTTGAGAAGTTCTTTACTGTGGTCTTTTTATTTCAGGTGGGGTGGGATGAGGACCTCCAGCGAGATTAGTTTGTGGTCTGATCTCACCAGTGAGGGGTACACCTCCGGTGTTGAACATTGTGCTCCCATGTTCGTGATGATGAGATCAAGTATGTTATCTCCTCTTGTGGGATGGTGACTAGTTGTTCCATGGCATTTGAGTTTATGAATTCCAGGAACTTTTGGGCTAGGGTGTTTGGGCTTGAGTAGTGTTCCCAGTCTATATTAGGGTAATTGAAGTCACCTAGTATGATGGTGTTTGGTGATACATTTATCCCTCTAGTGTTTTCAGGAAGGCCATGTGAGGTTCCTGAGTTTGTGAGGGTGGCCTGTAACATGCTACAATTTGCAGAGCAGTCTTGCCTATGGTTAATTGCACCTGGATGGTCTCCGATGCATCGACCAGTCTTGAGGTGTGGGTGTCCTTGATGAATATGGATACCTCCTTTCTTGGTATTGTCCAGATTTTGGGGCCGGAACGCATGATATGAGGTAAAACCTGATAGCGCCGTGCTCTCAGGAGCCTTGAACCAGGTTTCTGTCACAGCACAGACATCGATGTTCTCCATACTGAGAAGGGCCTCGCATTTTGAGATTTAGACTTCTGGCATTGAGCAGCATTACCCTTAGCTTTTTCCTTTTTGTGTTCTAGGGTGGTAGGTTTAGAATTTGAGCCTTGCCTAAAAAGGCACTATGGGGTGGCAAGAGCCTTTGCCAATATCCGAATCCCAGGGTGACAGGTGCAAGCCGTCCCTTGGGCAGCGTGGCTTGTCCAGCATGTCATCCCAGGCAGACAGACACTGGATCCCCTTTGAATGACACCAGTGTTTAAGCCAATTGTTAAAGCTGATCATCTTATCTCTGTATTGTGGCATCATTCTTGGTGAAGGTAGGATACTGCTCAAGGTCAGGGTCATACCTGTCTGGGCTACATAATCAGAGAGCTCCTCAATGTCTCTTTTCATGTAGTCCTCAGGTCGCTTACACCAGCGTGGACAATGACTGAATCATATTTGTACCTGCTGTTGAGAGACCTGAGTGCTTGCGTTATGTGGCGGATTCTAGCGCCCGACAGGCAGCTTACTGTGACCTTCTCCTTACTCAGTCTGGTGGCGGGACGTCAGTGTGTCTGACTATGGAGTCACCAATGACTAGTGTGTCTGGCATTGTGTTTGGCCTTAAGGGCTGTGACTGTTTGACACTCTGACTGTGAGGTCTATGTGTTGCAGGTGTTGTGTTCTGAGGTGGTGGTTGTTTGGGTGTCTGCTTTGGTGGCCTCTGCTGTTTTGGTAGATTTTTGATCAGAGCCTCGAGTATGTCTTTGTGTGTTTATGTGTATGATTTGAGGTTGTAATGGTAATATGTGAGACTGGGTCTATAGTGTGTGTGGTAACCTTCTCCTCCTGACTGGTCTTGCCAGTCCTATGTTGAGAGAGCTCAGCCTCCAGTTTGGCCGTAGTTGCATCTCTCGCATGTATTTGTGTTTTGTGGGAGGAGGAGAGGGTTGTCTGTGTACATGAGGCAATTGTAACATTGCCTCAATATTCCCAGGTTCACCAGCTGAGCAGGAGAGGACACTAGCAACTGATCCCTCGACATGCTAGAAGGAATAGACAAAAACTTTAAAAAGATTCCGGGGACGGGTGACCGAGAAATGGGGGTTGCCTTTTGGGGTACTATCTATGACAAGAGTGCCGTATCAAGGTAATAAGTACTGTAGGAGCAAGTGCTACGTTTAACAGATAGAGAATAGTCTACTTGGAGTCAAGTAGAGATGATCTTTTAATTATAGGATACGCTGATTAGATCAGTAGTATAGTTCGAGGAAGGTAGTTTTAAGGGAAAATTTGAAGAGTGGACTTTAGGTAGCCCGAATAGTTTAAACCTGCTTAACCGGCGCTGCCCTAGTGTGCAACAGTAGCAACTCCGCTTTCATCATCGGCTAAAGCGTGCTTTATAGCAGGGGCTGGAAAAGACAGGAAATGACCCAAATTGGCCAACAAACCACAAGTCACTGCCCTAAACCACTCCTCCGAGGACAAATGAAGGAGTTATGGAAATGACCCCTAGTGTCCAATAAAACTACAGTTTCAAGTCAGTAACCACCTCTCCGGGGGGCAGGGAAGCTGCTCAATGTTAGTCACTCCCACTGATAAACACAGAGACCCTCCTTTAGCCCAAGCAAAAATGGCCTCACAGAAACTTTCAAACAGTTCAGGAACAGCAAGCCTGTAACTGAACTTTTTTAACTCTCAGAAAAGTGGGAAAAAGCAAGATTTTTTTTGTTTTGTTTTTACAGAGATAGCAGAGGTTCACAAGTAATATCAAGTTATAACAGTGCAGTAAATGACCCCACACAAGAGTGCTAGGTCAAGGACAGAAAATATGCAAGTTTTAAGAAAAAACGATTTAAAATTAAGTGCAAACAGGAAATTCAGCAAACAGCTTTTGGTTGTGCTCTAAATACAGCTACTAATACAGAAATCAAGTTTAACAAGCCAGAAAATGCTCAAGCTAGGCAGCTATGCAGAAAAACTTAGCAAATAAACAGAGAAAAATACTTAAAATCTCAAAAGTGGCTCCCTTCTTCTCTCAGCTTTTCCTCTTGGAGGGTGCTTCACCAACAGCCAACAAGCCTGAAAAGACGCTCAAACCACGAGGCAACTAGGTTTTAAGAGAGGAAGATGAAGGAGTTATGGAAATGACCCCTAGTGGCCAATAAAACTACAGTTTCAAGTCAGTAACCACCTCTCCGGGGCAGGGAAGCTGCTCAATGTTAGTCACTCCCACTGATAAACACAGAGACCCTCCTTTAGCCCAAGCAAAAATGGCCTCACAGAAACTTTCAAACAGTTCAGGAACAGCAAGCCTGTAACTGAACTTTTTTAACTCTCAGAAAAGTGGGAAAAAGCAAGATTTTTTTTGTTTTTGTTTTTACAGAGATAGCAGAGGTTCACAAGTAATATCAAGTTATAACAGTGCAGTAAATGACCCCACACAAGAGTGCTAGGTCAAGGACAGAAAATATGCAAGTTTTAAGAAAAACGATTTAAAATTAAGTGCAAACAGGAAATTCAGCAAACAGCTTTTGGTTGTGCTCTAAATACAGCTACTAATACAGAAATCAAGTTTAACAAGCCAGAAAATGCTCAAGCTAGGCAGCTATGCAGAAAAACTTAGCAAATAAACAGAGAAAAATACTTAAAATCTCAAAAGTGGCTCCTTCTTCTCTCAGCGTTTTTTCCTCTTGGAGGGTGCTTCACCAACAGCCAACAAGCCTGAAAAGACGCTCAAACCACGAGGCAACTAGGTTTTAAGAGAGGAAGATGAAGGAGTTATGGAAATGACCCTAGTGGCCAATAAAACTACAGTTTCAAGTCAGTAACCACCTCTCCGGGGCAGGGAAGCTGCTCAATGTTAGTCACTCCCACTGATAAACACAGAGACCCTCCTTTAGCCCAAGCAAAAATGGCCTCACAGAAACTTTCAAACAGTTCAGGAACAGCAAGCCTGTAACTGAACTTTAACTCTCAGAAAAGTGGGAAAAAGCAAGATTTTTTTTTGTTTTGTTTTTTCAGAGATAGCAGAGGTTCACAAGTAATATCAAGTTATAACAGTGCAGTAAATGACCCCACACAAGAGTGCTAGGTCAAGGACAGAAAATATGCAAGTTTTAAGAAAAACGATTTAAAATTAAGTGCAAACAGGAAATTCAGCAAACAGCTTTTGGTTGTGCTCTAAATACAGCTACTAATACAGAAATCAAGTTTAACAAGCCAGAAAATCCTCAACCTTGGCACCTATGCAGTAAAACTTTGCAAATTAACAGAGAATAATTCTTAAAATCTCAAATGTGGCTCCCTTCTTCTCTCAGCCTCTTGGAGGGTGCTTCACCAACAGCCAACAAGCCTGAAAAGACGCTCAAACCACGAGGCAACTAGGTTTTAAGAGAGGAAGATGAAGGAGTTATGGAAATGACCCCTAGTGGCCAATAAAACTACAGTTTCAAGTCAGTAACCACCTCTCCGGGGGCAGGGAAGCTGCTCAATGTTAGTCACTCCCACTGATAAACACAGAGACCCTCCTTCAGCCCAAGCAAAAATGGCCTCACAGAAACAGCAAGCCTGTAACTGAACTTTTTTAACTCAGAAAAGTGGGAAGAAAGCAAGATTTTTTTGTTTTGTTTTTTACAGAGATAGCAGAGGTTCACAAGTAATATCAAGTTATAACAGTGCAGTAAATGACCCCACACAAGAGTGCTAGGTCAAGGACAGAAAATATGCAAGTTTTAAGAAAAAAACGATTTAAAATTAAGTGCAAACAGGAAATTCAGCAAACAGCTTTTGGTTGTGCTCTAAATACAGCTACTAATACAGAAATCAAGTTTAACAAGCCAGAAAATGCTCAAGCTAGGCAGCTATGCAGAAAAACTTAGCAAATAAACAGAGAAAAATACTTAAAATCTCAAAAGTGGCTCCTTTTCTCTCAGCGTTTTTCCTCTTGGAGGGTGCTTCACCAACAGCCAACAAGCCTGAAAAGACGCTCAAACCACGAGGCAACTAGGTTTTAAGAGAGGAAGATGAAGGAGTTATGGAAATGACCCCTAGTGGCCAATAAAACTACAGTTTCAAGTCAGTAACCACCTCTCCGGGGGGCAGGGAAGCTGCTCAATGTTAGTCACTCCCACTGATAAACACAGAGACCCTCCTTTAGCCCAAGCAAAAATGGCCTCACAGAAACTTTCAAACAGTTCAGGAACAGCAAGCCTGTAACTGAACTTTTTTAACTCTCAGAAAAGTGGGAAAAAAGCAAGATTTTTTTTTTGTTTTTGTTTTTGTTTTTGTTTTTTACAGAGATAATCTTCTCTGCATTACACCTTGTCTTTCTCCATATGTAATTTGCTTTCTTCCTAGCTTTTGATTTAATTCCTGAAAATGATTTTTATATCCTCTTCTCCTTCCAATAACGTACTCCTGTAGATAACATTTTATTTTTACTGTATAACTGTTCCAGTGCTCTGGTATAGATCAGGCCCCTGTCTCCTTTAATTCCACTTACTGCTTCATAAACTTTTCCTGTTCTTGCTGTAACACTTCTTTGCAAACGAATATTTGTAACTGCCATATTCAAGTAATTTCAGTCCTGAAATCTCCAGATGTAAGGCTAGTGGGGCATGGTCTGACAAAATTATCAGCTGTATTTCAAAACTAGACATTTCATTAAGATGATCCTTTGTCACAATTATCTTGTCTGTTGCTGAATATGAATGGAATCTATATGAAAAAGGTTTGTATGCAGTTCCTTAGAGATTTTGGTTAAACTTTGAAAATCCATTATCCCCATAAAATGTTTATATTAAAGTAAAACCCTTCCCAAGAGGAATAGTCTGCTTGATCGCAGACCTAGCACTCTTCATATATCTTGATGTGTCAGTCACCTGCCAAAACTATTTTATTTATTCATTTATACTTTGGTACAGGGACCCTTTCAGCCATGACACAGGCCACAAAGGCAAAGACAACAACAAGTAAGAAATGCACTTAGAAATGCAAACTACAATGATAATAGTTTATTTATTTATTTATTTATTTACCATTTGTTCACTGGGAAAGTCCAACTAGGTTCCACAGAGCCTGTTTTCAGTGGAGGCCCGAGGAGAAATGCTCCAGATGCATGTCTTTGGAATATGGGAGGAAACCGGAGTACCCAGAGGAAACCCACGCGAACACAGGGAGAACATGCAAACTCCACACAGAAGGCACCCCAGCCGAGAATCGAACCGGTGAACCTCTTGCTGTGAGGCAACAACATTAACCGCTGCACCACTGTGCCGCCCATTAAATGCCCAATAGTAATAGTAATACTGCCATTAAGGCACCTGGCACACATTGCATGTACAATATATAGCCAAGATGTTTCACAGAATAAGTAAACCATAAAACAATATTTAGAAAAATGCATATATTACTAATGCTTAAATACACAATGTAAATGTTAAATGTCATTACAGATACAAAATTGTATGTAAGCATGTTGCTTAGCTCAGTTGCTACAGGGTAATGGACTAAGATTCAGCAAGTGAATGTTGCATGGCTGCAAAAAATTAAGGGGGGTATAGTTGCATCACTCTTGTTGTCCTAAGGTAGTATCCAAATAGACTGAAACCTGTCCATTTTGGAAAGGAACCACTAGTACAGTGGAACATTAGAGCTAGTGTATCACTGCATTAGCACATGTCTCTACAGCACTTGAATTTATTTTCTTTGAAGAAATTGTCTCTGAAGGTTTAACCCTTCTTGAAAACTTACCTACTTTCTTAATGTAACTGCTACATCATTTCTCCCTGTCCAAGGGGGAATATATGCATTTACTATTTTCATTAAGTGACCACCCAGCGTCCATTTTTTTCGTAGCATATCTTCCAGTCTTATCTGGCTCCTGTTCCTGCACTACAAAGGAGGGTCTCCTATCTATTAATGCTGCCTTTCTTCACTTTCTTCTGGAAGGATAAATGGTGGAAAAAAAACTTTCCATACCCCAATCTGAGTAAGTTTTGATGTTCATCTATAGATAAATACATTTCATATAACAACACTAAAACAGGCTTTACTTCTTTAGTAGTGTAAACACCCTACTTCTTTTCATGGGAAAAGTTAAGCCATTTATATTTCAAGATACAATGTTCTGCTCCCTTGCCATACATTTCACATAGTTTTGTTTGTTTATAATAAGTTAATAGGTTATGGGTTGTTCTGGGTATGTGTGTGTGTCTGTGTTTTTTTTTTAGAGTGTCATTAAAAAAAAAGCCTTGCAAGATCTGGCATACTGTAGATTTAAATGGATATGACAAGAAACAACTGTTTAAAAGATCAACTTGTAAAATTTGGTGCATGCATATAACACAAAAGCTGAACTAGACATTAAGGAAAAGCTGTTGTACATAACTGGTGGGAGTAATACTTTCTTATCATAATGACAACACTTTCTGTATTATCTTTGAATGTGAATAATCTCACAGCTATGTACAAAAAGAAGGAGTGGAGAACTATATTAAGAAATACAAAATGCAAATAGCTATGCTACAGGAGATTCATTTGCGAAGAACTGGTAACATGAATTTGATAAAGAAAGGACTTCAGAATGGTTATTCAGTGGAATATGTGGGACAAAGGAAAAAGGAAGTACTTATATTAATTACTAGAGGAGCTCCAATGGTGTCAGAAGAAGAAAAAAGATAAGAATGGTAGATCTGTAGTCGTAAAGGGCTACTGGCAAGGGAGGAGGAGGATTATGCTGGCAAATATTTCCCTAAAACTGCTACACTGGAGCTTAAGAGAATTCTGGGGAAATAATCAGCTTTCAACAGGGACTATTACTCATAGATAGGGACTGGGATTTGATTTGCAACAGTGAGGATATATCTGGGGGGCCTAGAAGGAAAAATATAACAAAAGAAGGTATATTTTTGAAGAACTGTATGTCGATATTTGATACAGAAGATGTGAATTCAGTAGTAGGAGCTCAGAGAGAATGTACATCCGTATTATTCTTCAAGGTACAAAAACTGAGCTAGGCTAGACATAAATTGTATTTCACATGGACATGTGCATTTAACTGAAAGTTTTGATACGTACCCAATAAGTATTTTAGATTATGAGCCAATAATAACTAAAATAAAAATATAGGGTAATGAAATAAAAATAGGACACTAAACCAATAAGTAAAACAGTCACACAGACAAACCAATTAGTAAAAACTACAAGAAAAACCTAGACAACCTAGAGTTTTCACTGTGTGATGCTAATCTATCATCAGCTGGGTTTAAAGACTGTGTTTCTAGAGTATAGCCAGTCAACTTATGCTGTGCTGATGAGGTCATAAGAAGGCAAAAACATGCATGTCCACAGATAGTGGCATTTGGCTTTATTGGCCTAAATATGTCCATAAATACTTAAAAAGGAAAACGTCATGGGCATTCAGCAGCCATCTAGCTGAAACACTTGATGCCCTTAAGGGGTCATTTACATATATCCCATGGGCCTCTACTACAGGAGGTTTCAATTAATCACACTGTGAAAACTCTAGCTTGGCTAGGGTTTTCTTGTAGTTTGCAGAAATGACACATTGGTACTCCCCCACCTATCTGTTAAACAGTGAATAATTTAAGGAATGGGTAGTGGAAATTATTCAGGAGATATTAAGGAAGACTGAAATTTCTTCAGAAAATATAGCCAGGGAGTGGGATAAAATGAAAGGGCAGAATAAAAGAAAAAATGATATGGCTAAGAAGTAACAAGAATTAATTAGAGGAACTGAGAAAGGTTAAAGTACTGCAGAATAGGAAGAATCTTATAGAACAAGAAGAGGCGCAACTGCAGAGTGCTAAAGAGAAAATAAGGGAATATCTGGATAAATTGCATGTGTTTAGAAAGATTGCTATTCTAGATAGTAACTCCAAAGTAGAAAAGCTTTTAGCCCAAAGGCTCAGGCAACAGAAGTAGAAAGGGCTGTTGCTAAGCTTATAACAAGGAAAATAACCAGAAATTCTGTAAAAGCATTGGAAGTATTTCAGAAATTTTATGAAAGTCTGCATAAAGCAGAAAAATGTGGAAATCAAGAAAATGTACAAATGGAAAGATTTATGGAAGAATTAAGTATGCTAAGGTTAAAGGTAGTTAGGATAGGAGATGAGATAAAAATGTTGATGTATAACCAATAAATAGATTGTATTCCTGCAGACGTTTGGAAGCTAGGAGGGAAGAATATGATGAAGACCTAGAAGGTTTTGTTTAACAGTATTTTAAAAGGAGGAGAAGCACCAACAACCTGGAAGAAAGCTGTGATGGCTGCTATACTTAAATATGGTAAAGACCCATTAGATAGTTTCATACAGGCCCATTTCAATTCTAAACCATGATTATAAAGTGTTTATGTCTATAATGGCTAAAAGAATGACATGTTGCAACAATTGATAGATATGGATCATTGTGGTTTTGTGGAGGGGAGACAAACATTTGACAACATTAATACAATAATGATGATCCAGCAGTAAGAGGAATGTAAGAAAATACCACTGCAGCTGGTGGGTCTTGATGCAGAGAAAGCATTTGACAGAGTAAACTGGGATTTTATGAGTAGGGCAATGGAAGCATTTGCATTCCCTAATGCAATAATAAGGTTAATTAGAAAGATATATGAGGCATCGGAGGTGGAAATTAAAGTGTGAGGATCCCACTCTGATAAGCTTTGTTTGAACACAGGGACTAGGCAGGAGTATCCTTTTTCCCCTTTCTATTTGCATTATATTTAGAACTATAGGCAGAGAAAATAAGGGATTCAGAAATTCAAGGATATAATTGGTATGTTAATCACGAAAAGTTGACTTTATTTGCAGGTGATATTATTTTGTACCTGATAAAACCAGAAAAGGACATTACAGTGTTGTGAAACATTCTGAGACAGTTTCAGATCTTTTCAGAATACAAAATGAATGAAGATAAAACAAAGGCAATAGCTGTAAATTATGTGTATACACATGAATTGGTTCGGTAATACCCATATTTATGAGGACATGACAAAAAGAACATACTTAGGAGTACGGGTTAAAAGGATTCTGTTATGGCTGCCAAGCCTATGTTGGAAGAGACTAAACAAAAAACTATAAAAAAACAGCGAAACTGGGAGCTCTGTTTTATGGATATGGCTAGCAAGATACAAACAGATAATGTTTTAGTCCCTTTAGTTTTATACACAGGTCAGGCATATTTTAATCAACCAGAGGAGAAGTTGTGGATAGTAGTTAATAAAACATTGAAGGATTTTATCTGAGAGCGGACAAGGGCAAGAGTTAAGTGGGATAACTTTATCCTTCCAATAGAACAACGTGGTTTGGGATTATCTGATTGAAAGGTATATTTCAGAGCTACACAGTTAAGGCTCCTATATATACCACAAGCAGAAAGCTATAATTCAAAGTGGAAAGAAATGATGATGAAATAGGGGGAAGCTCAAGAAATAAGGAAAGACTGGGATTTTAGATGATGATCCTTAAGGAGAATATTTATCTGTTTAAAAACTTTCATTTTGTGGCTCACTGCTGTTTTTCTGATGTGATAAACATTTCTGTAGTGTTTACTGTCTAAAAGAGTGTAGTTCCCCACCCTCCCTCACTGTTTGGTGTCTTGCTGTTATACTTGGTGGCCTTGCAGTTGCCAGCCCCTACTGTAAATGTGATCTGGTACACTCCTCCCAGACTAGAGTCATTAGCTCATTCTACCTAATACAGAGAGAACATTTGAGAAGGCCAACCCACTTAGTTGCTAACCTTGAATTATATTTTGCTTCTCCTCTCTCCCTTTCCTTTACAAAAAAAAAAACTTTGCTAGAATCTCCCTGTGTTCTGATTAACTGTAACAAAAAAAAATGACGCTTGTTTCCTGCCTTCTGTGTAACTAGTCTAGTCCAGATACAGATTTGCTATATCCAGGACTGTTTGTACGCTTCTGAGCCCCCCAAGCCTGTCTGTGTTGGAGGGAAGCCTGCTAGCTTATCAGTGGGAGTGGTAAGCACTAGGTAACCTGTCTACCACATAAGGAGTGGTTTCCGGCCTAGAAATTGTAGTTATTGGCTGTTTGGGCAGTTTTTCCATCTCTCTCAACTTTCTGATTTAAAATCCCGCATTTGCACGTGTTTCTCTCCTTTCCTGTAACTAGTCTAGTCCAGATACAGATTTGCTGTATCCAGGACTGTTTGTAAGCTCCTGAGGCCCCCAAGTCTTTCTGTGTTGGAGGGAAGCCTGCTAGCTTATCAGTGGGAGGGGTAAGCACTAGGTAAGCTATCTACCATATAAGGAGTGGTTTCTGGCCCAGAAATTGTAGTTATTGGCCATTTGGGCAATTTTTCCATCTCTCTCAACTCTCTGATTTAAAAGCCCGGATTTGCACTTTTTTCTTTCCTGTAACTAATCTAGTTCAGATACAGATTTTTAGTTTTAGCACTTGAATTTGCTTATTTGTGCTCAGCGCTTGTTCAGAACTTGTTGTAAGCACTAAATAAGCTACAAATTATTACAGCACTCACCTTTCCTCATTACCTAGAGGAAAACAGTTTTTGTACTTACTTTCCTCACTTGCTTAGAGAAAAACAGCTCTTGTACTCACTTTCCTCACTTGTCTAGAGTAAAATAGTTTTTTATTCAGGCATGTCCAAGGGTCAGCTCACAGTGTTCTCTTCTGTCTATCTGATGAATCTGGGCATCTTGGGGCAATGTAGCAATTGCCTCATGTGCACAGACAACCCTCTCCTCCTACCACCCAACACTACAACCTGTGAGAGATGCACTGATCTAGCCAAACTGGAGGTAAAGCTCTCTCCAACCAAGACTGAACTTGACAGTCAAGAGGAGAAGGTAAGCACTTGCACCACATCATACTCATCGCATAGTCCCACTAAACCTACACCACCAAAATCCACACATAGAAACACAAAAACATTCACGGAGGCTCTCAATAATAATCTGCTCAAGCAACAGAGACCTCCAAAGCAGAAAAACAAGCAACCTCCACCCCCATTTACCATAAAGGCACCCTACAACTGCAGGCAATGCCATAAACTGCATTAAGGAGTTTACATGTGTAAATGTACCCCCTCTTTCGACTCATGCTTCAAAATATTAACATGCAAAAATAAGTTAGTCACTACTTTAGAAATAAGTACACATTTCCTGATGGAAAATTGAATTTTCTCCTAGAAAATGAATGCTTTAAGAGAATATCACTTGTTATACAACAACCAAATAACTGGCCATTCAAACTCCATCCTTTTAAACCATTATCTGATCTTATTTTTTTCACATTATTTCTCACTGAATCCTGTAATATACAAAAAAACAGTATAAGTTGTTACAAAAAACTTCTGAATACTCCATTTCCCTTTAGCTGTAATAATCTCCCATTATAGAAGAAAAGGGCAAAGATGTGTTTGTCTCTGTCTTAATGCCATGTCCACAGTATTTGAGTTGGTTGAAATAATTCAAAACTATTTAGGAATTCATTAAAGGGCCATCTCCCATGATGCAGTAGTTTGCAATTCAAAAACATGCTAGTAGCGATGAGGAAAGACTGCATTATTGGCTAATTTGTATGTCTCTGAATGGAAGTTACTACAGCAATGTGCAGATTATTGCTAATCTGCATTTTGTGATAGTAACCTGCTGTTCATGTAGGTGTTGGCATTCCTCCCAGTCACCCTCCCACATACACAAGTACACATTCAAACACAAACACACAAACACCCTACCTCTCCCTGACTTGTCTGCTCTCCCATAGTTGCCCCCACAATGCCATTAGGACACATGTATATAATGCCTGATGGCTAGTGTGCCCCCTACTCCCCATCACTGTAACAGTTTATTGTCAGTATGGCACACTTGTAGTATCCCTGGTTGCTAGTGTGTCCCCCCACAGTCCCTGATCACCATAATAGTTTAAGTGCCATTATGGCACATCTGTAGACTCCCTTGTTCCCAGTGTTTCTCCCACCCCCCAATCCCCATACTGAAGTCAGTTGGCATAATGGTTAAGGTCTTCACTTCCCATGCACAAGGTACAAGGTTCGATCCTGACCTCCTGCCAATGCCTCTTTGGAGTTTGCATGTTCTCCCTGTGTCTCTGTGGGGTTCTTCCCACCTCCAAAAAACATGCCGAGTGTTTCCATCTCAAACTCACTAATGAATGGAGCTGTGGGCAGCAGCTCTGACTCTACATGGTGCCCTATAGGGGAAGAGTTGTATAACGCAACTACTTTGAGCATATACTGTGCACAATATAATCATGATATGAGAACATGGATCACAGTCTGTGAGCTGTGGCAGGGCTAGCCACTCAGTGGAGTAAAATATGGCTCTAGTTGATTCGGTCATGTTGACTAATGTTGCCAAAGGGGTATGGGTGTTTACCAGGGATAACTGGGTTGAGGACTCGCCCTACTCTGACCTATGCCAGGGGCACATGTTAATGTTGGGAGAGGTGTATGTGCCCCTATTGCCAGTGTGTGTGTGTGTGTGTGTGTGTGTGTGTGTGTGTGTGTGTGTGTGTGTGTGTGTGTGTGTGTGTGTGTGTGTGCCATAAAGCCCAGCAGCCCTGGGTCAATAAGCTACTGTCAGGTTGGTGTCCAGTTGTCCAGCCTGGGTTACCTGGGATAGCTCTGTTGAGCAAAATCTGAACATAAACCAAGCAACCTGCCAACTATGAATTAAGAATTGTTGCACTCAGTGTAGGTTCACTGACAGGATGCAGCTTGGATGTGGATGACATGATGGTATAGAGGAAGCCAGACATCATATGTATCCAAGAGACAAGATGGAACGACAATGCAGCAAAGGCAATTGGCTTGGGATCCAAAGTCTACTACTCAGTAGGAGGACAGGCTAGAAATGGTGTAGGAATTGTGGTGAGAGAGAGGCTTCAGAAGGCAGTGAGGTATTTCATCAGAATTAGTGACAGACTCATGGCAATCAGACTCCAGTGTAATGATAGGGTGATATTCATAATTTCAGCCCATGCTCCAGAGCAGGTTTGTGACAGGGAGGAAAAATGTGCATTCATACAGCAGTTGCAGGACCTACTAGATAAAGCAGGACAACAGGAATTGGTGTTGATAATGGGTGACTTGAATGCACATACTGGGACAGACAGAACAGGATACGAAGACTGCTTGGATCCACATGGGTGGAGCAACAGGAATAAAGAAGGAAGCCATTCTAAACTTCTGTCTGGCAAATGGCTTGATAGTAGCCAACACATGGTTCAGAAAAAGAGACTGTCACAAGATCACATACAAGAGTGACCAACATGCAACTCATGTAGACTTCCTCCTACCAAGGAAAGGGAGCTGGAGTAGAATCAGCAATTGCAAAGTCATCCACAGTGAAACAGTCAGCCCACAGCATAAACCATTGGTTGTCACAATCAACTGAAAGTAATGGTCAGAGAAGGCTCTAAAGTCAACAGAGACAAGGCTGAAGACCTGGAAGTTGGCTGGAGAGAAACCACTACAGTTCAACGAATTACTCAGGTCTCTAGCACTCCAAGAAGAGGAGGAAATAGGTGGAGTTGAAGAAGAATGGCAGCACCTCAAAACAGCATGTGTGATGAGTATAGAACAGATATGCAGCAGCACCAGGTATGGAAATAAGGTACATAAGGAAAGCTGGTGGTGGAATGTAGAAGTCCAGGAAGTCATCAAAAGAAAGGAGGAGTGCAGGAAAAAATGAAACATAGAAAAGACAGTCCAGGCTAGGAAGGAATACTGGTTGGCTAACAAAGAAGCTAAGAAAGGAGCTGCAATAGCAAAGAGCAGGGCAGCAGAGGCACTTGGCTATTTTCTAGAAAGTGACTCAGTAGATGCCACAAAGAAACTATATCAGGTTGCAAGAGAAAGACAGAAAGATAAAGAAGATGGTCCCCTTCATAAATGCTGCCAGCAACAATCTGCTCATCAGTCCACAGGATACCAAAGGCAGATAGAAACAGTACTTCCAGCAGCTTCTGAATGAAGAAAACCCCACAGAAGCTGTACTGCCCCAAGCACAGCCTATAAAGAGAGAAGAACAGGACCCCAGCCTACAAAAAGTAAGAATAGCACTAAAAATGAAGTCAGGCAAAATAGCAGACTCAGATGAGGTCACAAAAGATATGATAAAGATGCTGAGTCAGACAGGGGACAAAATGCTCCTGAGGGTACTATAGCAGTGTGGAGAGAAAGATGTATCCCAGATGACTGGAAAATAAGCATACTCATACCAATGAACAAGAACAAATGGGATATCCACAACTGTGGGCAGTACAGCGGTGTCAAACTCCTGTCACACTGCATGAAAGTTCTAGAGAGGGTGAGTAATACATGGATATGCAGAATAGTAGAAAGTAAGATGGGAGATGAGCAGTTTGGATTCAGATCAGGATGTGGCAAAACTGACCCAATGCTTGCAGTGAGGCAAATAGTTGAGAAGAAGCTAGAGATGAAGAATGTCCCACTCAGCATTCTTAGACTTGGAGAAATCTTATGACAAGGTTCCAAGAGAGCTGATTTGGGCAGTTCTGCGGTGGTTTGAAGCCCCAGAAACATTGGTAGAATTAGTGCAGGCTATATACAGGGACCCAATGATTCAATTATGAACAGTGTTTGGTCTCACAGAAGGGATACCAGTCAGAGTGGGTGTGCAGCAGGGCTCAGCTCTGAGCCCACTGATGTTCATACTGGTGATGGACTACATTAGCAAACAGGTGAGGGGATAGATCAACAAAGTTGCTGTATGCAGATGATGTGGCATTACAGACAGACTTTGAGCAAGAACTTCAGCAAAGGACAGGTGAATGGAATGCAAAACTGAAGGCACATGGGATGATACTAAGTACAGATAAGACAGTGGTAATGGTAGCAAATTGGGGAAATCAGAAGAAACTGAGAACTCAGATAGAAGAAAAGATAGTGGAACAGGATAACAGCTTCAAATATCTGGGAGGGGTGGTTGAGAAGGGAAGTCTGAATGAAGAGGTAAAATCTGGAATCAGAGGGGCTGCAGCCAACTAGCAGAGAGTGTCAGGTGTAGTGTATGACAGAACAATGCTAAAGAAGCTGAAATGTTGTCTTTCAGCTTTTCCCAGTTAGGGGTCGCCACAGCGGAACTCCGATCCGCTAATGATTGGCAGTAGATTTTTACGTGCCAAGTTGCCGGCCCTGAAGCACAACCTTCAACAAAGGTACGCCCATTCACGCATGTCTCCACACAGAAGACGCTCTAGCTGAGAATTGAACAGGACAACGTCTTACTGTGAGGCGACAACGCTACCGCAGCACCACCACAAGGTCTACAAAACAGTGGTGTAACCAATACTATTATATGGCACAGAAACCTGGGCAGTAAAGGCAGAGCAGATAAGAAAGCTAAAGGTGATGGAAATGAAGTGCCTGAGAAGGGTGGTAAGATGCTCACTGCAGGACAGATGAAGAAATGAGGACATAAGAGCAGAAACTAAAGTAGTCCAATTGCAGAAAAGATCAAAGAGAACAGATTATGGTGGTTCATGTACATGTGCAAAAAAGTTGAAGACAATCTGGTAAAGAAGATTTGGGACATACAGGAAGAAGGTAAGGGGAAATGAGGGCATCCAGCAAAGAGGTCAATGGATTGTGTGAGAGAAAATCTGCGACAGTCAGGCTTGAGTGTCGAAGAAGCCAGGAGTGTGGCACTGAATTGAGACAGATGGCAACAGTTAACACAATACCCCAAACCCGTGTAGAAAATGGGAGGAAAGGGGTTATTGATTTTATTTATTTACTGACATTTGATAATCAGCAAAGTCTGACTGGGTAGAAGCCCATTTTCAGTGGACCCCCAGGGAGAAAAGCTCCAAATTATTACAAAACATTTTAAGAACAATAATTTTACAATCTCCAAAAATAAAACAAAAACGTCTGCAGTTTAAATAATTATAACAAATTAGCCATAATAAAAAAAAAATGGTTAAAAATTTATACAAGCTATATGACAATCATTTAATATTTAGAGAAACTTTATACACTTTGTAGAGACACTAAAGGTAAGTTAGTGTAATACAAATAGGAATTACAATGTGAAGTGAGGGGAAAAACAAGCTTATGGTATAGTTTGAGAGAAAGTCAGAGAAGAGAATTAGATAGCAATAAAGAAGCAAGTGAAGACGGGAGAGTAAGGAGGTAAGAGGAATGGAAAGGTGCTGTTCACCTTTAGAGATATAGGTTATCCTGGTTTTGAACAAGAACATAGACAGATTTTAGCTAGGAAGTCTTTCAGAGTAGTTTTAAAAGATGGGAGGGTGGGTATAGACCTGATGGATACAGGTAAGGAGTTCCAGGCCTTAGCAACCTTGTACAAGCATAGACAGTGCCCAGCAGATTGGCTAGGTTTATAGACAGACAGGAGTTTTTGGTCAATGGATTGTAATGACTGACTGGGAACATAGTTGTGTTGAATGTTTTTTAGTGCTGGACAGGCAGATGGACGCTGGATAATTTTTTAGGTGGTAAGAATTTGTGTATATGTTCATTGATGCGGCAGTTTTAACCCATTTAGGCTTTTGAATGCTCCTGAAAGAAGTATGTGCTGCAAATTTAGTAACATTGTTATAGCATTATTCAAATTAAATTTTTGTGAAGCCTGGAGGTTAGTAAGGATGGGAGTGCCATAAAGAAGAGTGGGGAGGAGATAAGTAGTAGCAAGTACAGTTTTAGTTGCACCTGTGAGAAAGTTTTTGGCTCAGTAAAGCATCCCTAGTTTTTGATGAGTTTTTATTATGCAATTTTCTATATACAGGTTAAATAGAAGACTATCATCCACTATCACCCCTAATAGTTTGCTATGAGAAGTGACTTTATTGGTTGTATTATCAAAAGAGAGGACTTTAAACTTATTTTTTTTTCATGAGAAAGAGATTTAGAAAAAAAAATAGTAGTTTGTTTTTTGGGGGATTGAGCATGAGTTGTGAGTTTGAAGCTATGCTTCAGTGGCTGCTAAAGCTTCCTGGGTAATTTTTTGGAGGTGTACCACATTGTCAGATATGCAAATTAGAGTGGAATCATCAGTGTATTATATTAGGGTCACCTGTTTTGTGGAAGTATGGAGAGTGTTGGTGAAAATGTTAAAGAGGAGAGGACCAAGGATAGAGTTTATAATGATGATGATGGTGGTTTAAAGTGGTCTTTGGTGTCTAGTGATTCCCCTCTCCCCCGATCCCCATAGTGATGTCGGTGACATTATGTCACTTAAATATAGAGTAGTTCCTTGTATCTAGTGGTTCCCCCCCCACCCCTGATTCCCATACCACAGACATGTTTGCTAGCTGAACATAGCCAAAACCACGTTCACTACCATCACATGGATTTTTTGAATCACTCAATTTGTAAGTGCGTTTCTGGAGGCGGTCCCAGGGAAGAGACAGCAAATGGCTGATTAGCATATCCCTCTCCCCTGGGCTATCTCATTAGCATTCAGCATGGCCATGGAGCCAGCCCTACATGGTGCTGCACATTTTCCTGCTGGAGCACTGTGTTAGGGCTGTTCATGTACCCAACAGGTTACCATGGTGTGTACACGAAGCTGCACATGTCGAGGTACCTCCATAAATCCTCCCCACTCCCAAATCTTCACTCTCCCATGCTCAACTTGTACCTTAAAAGCTAAGTATTCTTTGACCCTTGTCGTACTTCTATACACTGTTTTAAATTCCCTGTATAGTAATGATGCTAATAAATAATTAATGGCCGTTAACTTTCTGAATAGGTAACTTGTGTTCCCCTATTATAACATCCAGTAATCAAACTGATTCTTACTACTCATTTGAATATTCCTTTTTCAATGTGTTCTTTATCCTTTTGATGAGGAGGCTGGAATAGTATAGGTTGGTGAGAATAAGAGGGCTTGCTTGGTCCAGCTATTATTGCTGGCAAAAAAAGCCATAACCAGTAGGTGATGCATGTCCTTGCCCCCATTTATGACAATAATGTCTGAAGCATATCAAAAAGATGTAGTTTAGCCAAGAATAGTGGGTATGTAAATTTAGGAAACAAATTGCTCCCAGGTTACTATAAGTTGAATAAAAGTGGGAGGCATGGCTGAACTGAAGGCTAATGTTGTGAGTGATTGGCACTTATCAGGATTGTTTTTATATAGTTATTGCTATTTATGAGAATTATGATATAATGACATGAAATGAAAATATACATATTGTACTAGGTATTTATGTTTTTATGCATCTGTATTGCGAGGGTACTCCCAAACAGGGGTGCAGGTCTTTTAGTATTTACCTACGAATGCTGGACTTTGCTCGTACAAGCTTTTCCCTTGTGGACTAATAGAAGCACAAGTGACTATATACTGAGCAACCTATACAGCCAGGGCTGGTTGTTGCTATTGTACCTTGTTTACAATTTTATTTTTGTAGTTTGCATTTTTCTCTTCCATTTCTGGTATATTTTGTGGATATACAGAGTATTAAAAATAGTTTATTTTAATTGTTTTAATCAATGATAAGAAAATACTGTTAATAAAAGTAGTTTGTATTTTATTATTGTTGTTTTTGCTGATGTTTACACCGTACATAATATATTGTGTTTATATGTTTTTAAAATGATGACAGTATAAATGTTTAAGCCTGTTGGAGGTGATTTTCCCATTGATTCTAGTTTTGGTGTACTATAATAGCTTTTACTTTCCATATGAAGCAGTAAAGCATAAGTAATTAAGCTCTTTATGGATTTGTGAATCTTGTAATAATATCATCTGAGTAGTTACCATAATCTTTTCTGTGAGCTATCTAAAGAAAGTGAAAAGTAAGTGGACCTTGTTTCTACGTTACAAAACCAAACTATTTGGTCAAGTATGTACTTTTTTTCCCTAATCATTAATAGTGTTTATACAAAAAAATGCACTGCATTTCTAGTAACTGGTGAGTTTATTATAACAGGAAGTAACTGAGAGAGGTTTTATCTTGTCCTGCTAGTGTACTTCATTGAATGCAGTTCCCAGAATTTAAAAATATATTTATTTGCACTATCAAGTTTATGTATTTAAAAGCACTGCACCTTTCCTTGTAGAATGCCCTCAGGTTGAAAAGTGAAGTAGTGAGGTAGATGTGCAGTTATGTGCAGCCAATAGTTATGTTATTTACTTTTAGATAACAGCATGCAGGTGCCTACCAGGGGATTAAGAGTCTTACCTTCCAAACTTCATGAATGTATGAAGTTTTGAAAATCTTCTGTGAGAGCCATGGCCTCAAGCTAAACGCCGAAAAGTGTATAGTCATCCCCTTTGGCAAAAACAAAGTGCCCACAAATTACCACATAGGTGGTAATCCATTAAGTACGGAAGAAGTAATTAGGGACCTGGGGACCCAAGTTGATAGCAATCTCTCATTTGAAAACCACGCGGCCAAAGTGGTTAGAAAAACATTTTATATAGCCCACCTAATCATGAAGGGATTCACATCTAGATCAGGGGAGGACATCGTGCCTCTTTACTCATCCCTCATCAGGCCCATAATTGAGTACAATGCCCCTTTTGGGATGTACCTTACCAGACAGCTGCAGCAACTGGAAAGACCCCAAAAGTACCTCACCAAGAGGATCAAAGGGCTCAAACAGATGCCATATGCTGCCCGGTTAAAGAAACTCCAGCTCTACTCAGTGGCGTACCGCCTGCTCAGAGGCGATCTGTGCCTGACGTATAAAGCCATGTCCAACCCGGAATTAATGGACATGCTGCACCTCAGAAAATCCAAATCCCATCGAGCTACGCTACCGAGAGACTTGAACCTCAGTACTGAAATAAATAGGACATGCTGGAGGGACAGATTCATAACCCAGAGGCTCCCTTCACTCTGGAATAAAATCCCAGTCCAGGTTAGGCAGAGTCCCTCATTGACTCTCTTCAAGAGGAATCTTGATGAGTAGATGGGAGATCGTAGGTTTACCCCGGGTATCACTTCTGTGTCACTGTTAGACAGAGGCACAGTATACTAACCTCAAAAAAGGGCATAGCAAAATTCATTTAAAATGGGTGGCGAAAGCCAAACACACTCTGGCTAGGCTTATAAATGCCCTAGGGCAGATAGCCTAGTATGAACCTATGAACCTATGAGGCTTTTTTCTTATTAACTTCTCAGTGATAATTGCTGGCTTCTTCTTAGGATGGGAGTGAAAAGGCAATATTTTTCACAACTGTTACCTTTGATCACTGTTAATGCAGTTTCTTAACTTTAACTTTAACTGAAACCTTACATCGCTAGTGCAGGCTTGTGTGTGTGTGTGTGTGTGTGTGTGTGTGTGTGTGTGTGTGTGTGTGTGTGCTTGAGAGAGCTATCTCTCAACTTTCAAGATTTTTGCCTCATACTGTTGATCTTTTTCTCAGAAAATTAGTTGGTTTAAGGTAAATCGTGGAGAACTGAAGTCACTAGATAATGGCAAACATTTGAGTTTCAGACTTCATATCCTTAAGAAAATATATACTAAAGCAAAACCTGGTATTTTATAAACTTTCTAAGTTTATAAGAGCAGTATTTTAAAGTTGTCCTTATTTTAGGGCATTTGTTCCCCCCAATATTTTTGGTTTTGTCCAGATTTCTTGCTCTAAGAGGTTGAGAGGTATAGTGTGTGTGTGTGTGTGTGTGTGTGTGTGTGTGTGTGTGTGTGTGTGTGTGTGTGTGTGTGTGATAGTTGAGGAATCCATCAATTTCAGGCAAAGGCAATGCTGTTTTGTTGAGGTAATCAACAAACTCCAGCTATCCATAACAATGAGTATGCTAAAACAGCAATCAGAGAATGAATGGCATGCTTGTTTCCATGGTTACAATAAGTGAAAAGCAGCCATGAGGATGAGGTTTTGTGCATAGAAGTGTAAAGCTTGATAATTATATTTGTTTTAATATTATATGGATAGCATACACACATATAGATATATAGATATATTTACATATAGGGTTATATAATGATTGGTCATCATGTTACTTGGTTGCAAAATAAAACAGCAACCAAAATATGTTGACCAATTATTACATCGCTAATACAACACGTTGACAAAGAGTACATTTAAAAGTAAACAGATTTCCTTTTCCAATGCATTACTCAAAACCAACCCACATTCAGTTCAAATTTGTCTGAATAGTAGCAGTGTAATGGTATTTTTTCTTTTTGTTTTTTCTTTTTTTGAATTTATATGCAGGTTAGAGTTAGGGGCAAGGTTAGTGATAGCATGCATTATTACGGTGGGCAGGGGAAAATACTGCACTTCCGCCTGTCAACCAAGGCAACTGATGACCAATCAGCACCCAAATGTATGGGTCTTATTAAAGAAGGATTGTAAGAAATTATCATTATGACATGACATATGGCTGCTGATTATTCATTTTACAATATTGCTCCTTTGCTGACCAGATTAGTTCTACTAGGCTAGTGGCCTCTTATCAGGGAAGACCCGAGGTGGCATTCATACTACTAGGGGAAATTTGGCAAGGGCATGGAGGAACATCCCTTACTCTTTGGAGCTGATAGATGGTGCTGAATGGCTCCTACAACAGCAAGGAAGAGGCCCGAGGGAATCAGCAATATGGAGGAGAACAGAAAAGCTATGGAGAGATTGGAGGTGGAAAATTAGTATTTGGAGAAAAAAATGTTCAATATAGGGCATCAGAATATAAACAAAGATTCCTCTGTGGTGGATGATACAGATAAACAGATTTTATCTGTCTCAGTGGAGAATGAAGTAAGCAAGTCTGTTGAAGAGGTGCAAAATAACAGAACTGGTGTCAAGAAGGCTTACAGATAGTTTTCTGTTAAAAATAATTAAGCTAGATGATCCAGATGGCAGTTTTGTTGTTTCATGGGGTGAGATGGCACACAACTTTTTCAGATGTCCTGAGGATGGTAATATGGATGAGGAAACAGGTTATGTGGCAGCTGAGAATGCAGCAACTAAAACTTTTGCAGCAGTGACAGAAAGTAAAACAGAAAAGCAGCAACAATCTGAGATGATATCTGTTTTTGTGGCAGCAGATAATGCAGTAACAAACATATTCAACATTGACAGCAGGCAAAAAAGGACAGCAGCAACAAACTGTAAGTAAAATTATTTTTAAAAAGAAGAGAAGACCATCTGTGAGAATAAGAACAAAAAATGACACCATAATAGACAGATATTATGTATGGAACAATTTGTTAACTGTTCTGTGTTTTAAAGCTAAGGAAATTCAGTCTATTATGTATATTGGGACAGAGACTTTTTCTGACTTAACATCTGAAACTGAGAGACTGATTACGGAATTTCTAGAACTGTGTAACAAAAAGGACACATATCCATGGAAAAATTATTTGTTTTCTGGTAGTAATTTCAATGTTAAAGTAAGTTACTTTGCAGTTTGGAACTTATGACCTGGAAGAGGAGGATGTTAAAAATACATGCAGGATTTGTGTAAAATTGTTGATAACATTGCAAAAGTTATAGATGAGAAAACATTATTGGATGGGGAGATACAGGCTGGAAGCTGTTCTGAAATATGAAAAAAAAAAACATGGTGAAACACCTGCCAAGTGTTATTTTTGTGTCTGGTCATAGAGGGACATTACGATATGCTTGCCAGCCTAAATCATGTTTCTTTTTTGGAGGATTTTTTCATTTAATTAATGATTGTGACAAGGTACAATATAACCAGTGTGGGGAGAAAGGACATACAGCAAGAAGGTGAGTGCCTGAATGCAGGTTGTGTAAAAAAGGGACACTTTTGGATGGTTTGCCAAGAGCAAACAGCAAATAATGAAAAAGAAGGGGGAAAGAAAAGAAAACAAACATGAGAATGGACAGCAAGACATTGGGAGAAAGGCTGAACTTGGTGAAGATGAAATTGTAGAAGAAGAAATGCAGGAACAGAGGTCAGGAGAATGGATTGACACATATTTTTTTGAAGTTCTAGCTAGTGAAAAATCTGATTCTGAAGATTAAGGATTATTTATACATAAACCTAGGAAAAATATTTAATTTGGGAAAGAATAAAAATAAGAGAATGAAAATTTAAAATGTTTTCCCCTAAACCTAAAAAGTAGGAAAAGCAACCAAAGTTGTTCTGGAGTGGCTGTGTTGTGCACAAAAACAGTGAAAATACTAGATGCAATATTGGTAAGGACGAGAAGGTTAACAGTTGTGGATGTGAGGTGGAGAGAACATGTTTACAGAATTATAACATTATATGCATATACACCTAGCAAGGAAAGAGAACCTGTTTCATCAAATATTAGGCTATGTGGTTATTAACATGAACATTATAATTGTTTTGGTCTTTAATTGTAATTTAAGGGGAAGATATAAAAAGAAATGGAAAGATGTAAAAAATACAGGAAGTGATAAAATGTAGTAAATTAGCTGTTTGGAATAAAAATCAGTGGACTTATAGAAAGAGCACATGGATCTGAAACTGATTATTTTTCTATTATCAGAAGGCTTGCTGGTACCAGTTCTGACGGGTTTTTCATACTATTTAGCAATATGGATGGAGGTGATGGAACAAAGGGAGTATATCTGAATAGGAAAGGGAATTAAAAGAATAAATGAGAAATTATGGGATAAAATTGGAGAGTGGGAAGTATTGCAGTTAAGGAAGGATCATATAGCCATGAGGGACTTCTATAAAAACTACTTTGAATGGTAGATTAAATTAATTTTAAAGAAAGAGAATGATAATTTAATGATGAGAATGTTTAGATATACGTAAGAAAATTCTGGGGGTGATGACAATAAGAAAAAAATAAATTAAGCATTATCAAGAAAAAATGCTAACATGGAAAATAAAAATGCTGGTATAAACATAGAAGGATGTGGTATAACAATGTGATAAAACAATGTTATTATGTAAATCCATTGAAAAATGTAGCAAAAGAAGTGATTAAATCGATTAAAGTAAGGAAAAAGTGGTGTACCAGGATAGTAGAATGTCAGGATTTCCAAGTGAGACTGGTAATAAATAAATTACCAGTAAAGGGGAATATGCCATATAAAAATAAATCTGAAAGTGTATGTTTGTTTTGTGGGGAGGGAAAGACAGCAGAGTATGTTTTTTGAAATGGAAAAGAGTGGAGAAACTCTGGAAAAAGTTGTGTGAAGATGTTATTATATTATTTTTGAGAATATTAAAAGCATAAACACCATGGATATGAAAATGAATAAGAAGAAAGAATATGTGAGAAGGCAGATAAACATTTATTTTATGTAATATGTCTTATTTGGAATGAAAGACTGAATGAAATTTTGTTTAATGGAATATGGATTTTGGTAGATATATTGTGAAAAAATCAGATTATGGTTGTGGAAAAGGAGAGGGGGTCAGTTATGGAAGAAGAGCAGTGAGGATGCTATGAGAAAAATGATAAACAGTAAAAAAAATAGAAATGTGTATATATGTGCCTGTAAACATGTACATTTTATAAATACATAAATAATCTTTTTATGTTGTATAAAATAAAGGACCCCTTCTCTTTTTGATCAGTGCCATGGGATCTTTTATATCTACCTGAGCTACCACCCACTAAACCAGATGGAACCTCAGTTTAACATCTCACCTAAGGGATAACATATTCAGGAATGCAGCACCTCCTTATGCTGAACTATATGATGTCAGCAATCCATCTACCTAAAGTGGGATTAGAACCGACAGCCTAAACACCAAAGGCGAGTGTGGTGCTTCTTGAGCCACTGATACTGTATGGCTGAACAATGCAGTTCTTGGTTTAGTTCATCAATTATGCTGTTAATCTTGTTGTTATATGTTTTGTGTGATGCAATAAAGGATCTTAAAAGAAAGTTGTATGTACAGCATGTATCTAGAGAGGTGAAGGCACACTTAGGTCCCTGCATACCTCTGGGGAGTCCATCAGTATTATTCCAGCATAACTCTCTGAACTGTTGGAGAATAGATGCTATTTTTTCCTTTAGGAAGGGTAGGAATTTGGTTTCCTATTTCAATCATTATAAACATGGGTCTGGTTACAAAAAAGATTATTTGCAAACTACACTTTTGGGGGATCCATTCGTAGGTTGTTTTCCTTGTGGTCATTGCATATACTGTCCAAGGGTCATGAAGACCAAGTGCTTTAGTATAAAAACACTAACCAGGTTTATAACATTTCTTTTTTTGCCAATTGCCAAACAGATTGGGTGATTTACTTGGTCACCTGTAATTGTTCAGCCTTCTACATTGGGCAAACATCACGTCCGATCAAATTCAGGATTTCTGAGCACTTCCATGATATAAAACACCAAAAAATTACTAATGTCCTTTATAAACACACTATAGTACTTAAAAATACTTTCTTTAATTTTATAATTATTGATAGAATTTTGGGTATTAGATCCAATAAAACAGGTTGGCATGAAATGTTGAATAAAAAAAAGAAAAAATTGATTATTAAGCTGGGGGGGGGGGTTGCTCCTGGACTTAATGAGCACCTTTAATCAGTCACATGATCATGTGTTTTTTATTGACTATATAAGGAGTTGGTTCATTTCTGTTTCATACACTGATGAAGGCTAAGTGATTTACTAAGCCAAAACTGGTCTGTTTTTCTCCTTATTACTATGTGTTTCTAGTATTAATATTAAACATTGGTAATTGCCACAGTTTACTGGTCTAATTTTTTGCTTTGGATTACGTTTGTTTTGAGACCTTGCAGCTGCTGTACATGCACAGATTCTGTTCATACTAACATTTTTATATATAAACATGGCTATATATTATATGGAAAATATGAAAAACAAAAAATGTGAAGTTGACAGGGGATAGGATATTGATGGTAAGAGTATGGGTGCTGCGGAAAAGAGTATGTGATGAGTTGCGAAATAATAAAAATAAAAAAGGATGAAGATGATGGTTGAATTAAAAAGGTGGTTGTGGAGAAAAGATTCGGGGATAGAAAGATGTTGAAGTTTGTGAAACTGATGATGAAAAATATTGTAAATACTGTCAATGTTTGTAAATATTGTAGAAATGTAAATAGGACTGAAGGAGTTGGATATATTAAGATGTGTGTGTGTGTGTGTGTGTGTGTGTGTGTGTGTGTGTGTGTGTGTGTGTGTGTGTGTGTGTGTGTGTGTGTATGTGTGTGTGTGTGTACATATATATAAAGCAACCTCCTTTCTTTTTGAGATCTTTTGCATCTACCTGTACTATCACCTACTCAAGAATATGGGGCCTTGATTTAACATCTTATCTGAAGGATGACACACTCAGGACTGCAGCAACCCCCTTATGTTGTGTTACAGTGTCAGTACTGGATAATTAATCCAACTACTCATAGACATGAAACCTGATAACATGATTTTCCCCATCCTTATGTAGTACTTTCACCACTGAGATGAATAAGAATGTTTGCTTCTTTTAAGCCAAATGCTTCAGGGTAAAGTGTTTTCCATTTATGGTATGCTAATTGTGTGTAATAACTCTGGGTTTAGTCTAAAAACCTGAATACTGAAATATTTCATTCCAAGCTGTAATTTATTTACTTCACATAATAATCTTACAAAGTTTGTAGATATCCTTATAAACACACATTTGTTTCCACAGGATCTTTCTGACTGAGTCCTCTGTTTGTGACTTCTGCTTTCTTACTGAATAATTCTCACAAGCCATCTACTGATTATTATATATATTTCATGATGGAGACTATCTGCGGCTGAAAGGAGTGCATACTTTTGACAAGAGTAGTAGGAAAAACTGTCATTGGTATTGCTACCCAGGCATTTTCCATATGTCAGACTCAGTGACTGTCATCAGAGCATACAGATCAACAGGTCTGGGCGATTCCTTAAAGAATGTTGAAAGGACTAACCGCTCTTGTAAGGATTACTCAAACTGAGTATAAGAGTGCTTATTACTCTGATAAACCATCAAAAGCTTGAGATGTTTGCTGGTAATATACATTAAGGAATGTATATAGTTTATGATGGCTATCATGAACAGCATGAAAGCAATGCTAATTTAATTAGATAACATTTCACTAATCT